>NC_079213.1:87260292-87450292 GCF_029633865.1 Lampris incognitus | reverse complement strand
TTCCACCTTCATTTACTAAAATTAGTTTTTGAACAAGGAAACATAATAATCACACAATTATGACTTAGGTGCTTATGCCATCTTGCATTTGACTTAGCAAAAGTTTTAGTAATGCAGTAGATGACAAAAGACGATGCCCACTAGACCCTCAATTCTGATAAGGAAATACTGTGCAAAAAAAAACAAAAAAGAAACTGGGAGAGACCTCAGAAAGAGCTTCAGGAGAAGGATCCCTCTTAACCAAGACACAAGAATCCTAACTAATGGTCACGGCAATTTGTATATGAAACTGATTGTTGTTTTTGGTCGTTATGTCACTGAATTGTTTATAAGGGTGGGGATACCTGCAGTCAGTTGAGATTGAAGGGGTCACTTAGATGAGTGATGAAACGTTTCTCTCTCAATAAACATGTCCAAATGAACTGATTCAACTTTCTGTGATCATCTTTTTGCCTTAACCTACAATTAGTTGCCTTTAAGTTGAGTGCTTCACAACCTGTACTGCATGGTGGGTTGGTTTCTGTCTTAATGAATTTACCAAGTACTGTTCTGCTGACAAGATTATAGAGTATAGATTATTGACTATTGCAAACTGTTATGGTGTGATATGACTTTCTCTTGTGTGCATGTGTAGTCCGTCCTCCTGTCAAGTCTACATGGTGATGGTGGTCAGGTCCTAGGCTGTTCCAGTGGCATCTGGACACTGCTTGGCAATCTGCTCATCATATTCTTCATATATTTTATAATTCCATTATAATTATGTTATCCTCTTTCAATGCTGTATTCTGTAAATTGTGTAAACACAACATCCATTGCAGGTTGTCCGTCTTGGGAGAGAAAGCCTCCTCTGTTGCTCTCCCTGAGGTTTCTTCCTGTTGTTTCTCCCTGTTAAAGGGTTTTTAGGGAATTGTTCCTTATCTGATGTGAGGGTCTAAGGACAGGATGTTGTGTTGGTCTAAAGCCCACTGAGACAAATTTGTAATTTGTGATATTGGGCTATAAAAATAACATTGACTTGACTTGGCTTCCAGGACAGACAGGCATACAACAGACAATGCGGTAACAGATTTAGAAATAAAACACTTCATGACTTCACTTAGTGGTAACAAAACAAGGCAAAACAGACGAGTGTCACCAACCTAATTCATTCATGGCTCGTCGATACTCCTCTTCAAAGGAAAGCTTCATGACAGCACACATGGCCTGGCAGATCTGAGGGTCAACAGGCTCGGGAATGTCTGGGAAGAACAGAGGAGAGGATAAGAAACAAAATGAAATGACATTTTTTTCTTTAAAGCCCTACAGAGCTGTGTCTGTCCTTCCTGCAGACCTTGGCCTCTTCTCTCACCGGTGGTTTTAGTTCCTCCTGGGGATGGGGTCCCCACATGGCTCTCGATCCAGTCCCAGCCACTGTCACAGTGGGTTCGGATCTGCTCCAGCATGTGCAACACTCGCATCTCGCGGCGGGCCTGGCCCTCATCCTGCTGGGAGAAGATGATGTTATGTAGGGCGGCGCTGGCCCGGGACTTTGCCTCCCGGCTGCAGCCTGCACTCCCACACGGCTCTCCATTGCTCCCCGGAGGCTCATCTAGGATCTGGACCAGCAGGGGAACGCAACCTGACTTGCGCATGGCAATGCAGCTGTCCTGAGAGCTGGACATAGCCAGAAGAGTGCGCGACATCTCCTCTCTGTCCCGGTTGGCTAGCATGGACAGCAGCCAGAACACCATCTCCACCTGCCAAACGGGAGGGAGGATAGCAATCACTGCCTCTGCATACATTTTACACTTTTAATATTTTTCTATTAATCACATGATTGCCTCTTATCAGTGCACTCAGGCTCAAAAAAGACACACCATTTAGCAACCAAATAAGTTATCATTAAACCACAGATTAATATTATTACATACACTATCACTATTTTTGTTATTGTTGGTGCTGTTGTTGTCTGTGTTATTATTTATGTGATCATCTTGTTAAAACACACACACCATCAATGTAAGCAGACAACCTTGGACAGTGTTCAATAGACTTATCTTCATCGCTTTGGTGCTTTGTAAAGACCATTAAACCACACTAGCACCAATGCTTCCCTGTGGGAGTGTAGGTGTCAATCAACAACATCCATGAGATAAGATGAGATGCATCTTTTAAGATGGCGGCCCATACACCTGTTATAATATTAACTTGAATTGCATTGTCTCACTTTCCATTGTCTATCTGGTGGTGTGTATATGCTTCACACTGTGATTTGATCTGTGATGTACATTTCTGAGTATTTTATTTTCACTTGTAAAGGTGAATGGTGTGAATTGTGAATTGTGAATTGGAATTCAAACTTGTACCTTGCTCCCTCCATCTCCAGGAGCCTCCAGGCCTGCAGCAGTAGAAGAAGCAATCTCACTTTCACCAGCAGATGGCTTCTCGGTACTAGTGATCTACAGAGAGGGAGGGATAGAGAAGACTTGACATTAGCTCCTTTATGTTAATATGAGATCGGGCAGCATGCATAATTTATCTTTTTATCTAGTGGGAGTCAAGACATTAGAAGAATCACCTGAGACTTGACATGCGTGATTATCCTGCAACCTCTTAAATACATGTATAAAGCGTTAATTTTTGGTGTTCAAAAACAGAATTGGAATTAAATTAGACTTTTTTTTTAAAAAAAACACAGGAGAGTATGAGAGTCCTGTCAAATGTTTGGAAATATTTCATAGGATCCTTAAAAAAGAAGCATCAAAGACAACTAAAATTGTTAAACATGATATGAAATGCATGTGGGAAGGCTGATGTTTGATGTTATTACAAATAATTCGCTGAGCAACTTTGCATGTATTTTTTTTATATGATTCCTTTCTCAAATGTTCAGCTATTCATGTTCATGTATTCTTTGTTGGGAGTTGACTGAAGCAACTTGGTTATTCTGTCCATTAGAGTATCAGAAGGGAAATAAACCTTTATGAGATGCCCTGCAAATGAGATGGTTTTATTTCAGCTTGCTGTTTTTGTAGCCTGATAATGTATCTTTGTAGAGACTTTGCAGAGATTTTAACAGCTTCTTTGTGCAAAAGGTACAGCCAGCCATGTCCCACCCAATGCTACAAAAGAGAAAACACGAGTGACCTAAATTTGGTGCTTGCTTGGGGTTTCCAACCCACTGGCCAAGGTATTTAGCAGTCTGCCTCAGCTAGGCTCCTTAGCCACTTTTAGTAAAGAACAGCAAAGGATGGCATTGTTGGTAGACAGCTAGCTTTTTTAAAAGCCTTTCATTTCCCAGGCAGCCTGTGAATCCTTAGCCCCCTGGATATGCACTCGGTTTTCATCATCTGCTATCAGCTGAAGGCTCCGACAACAGAGCTCAGCTCCATCTGGGTCCAGCAAACCAATTGGCTCCATCACAAATCCTGAGAGTCCTGTATCAAAGCTTTCATCCCCTCCAACCATATCACCATGGCAACCCCATGGTGTGCCTGGTTGTGCCAAAGACTGACTTGCAGACAAAGGGAGAGGGCTCCAGACATATGCTGATCTGAAAAGGTCCATGCAAGCAGTGAGCTGTTATCGTCCTGCTCACAAAACGAGCATGTAAATGCTGTCCCACTCTGCCTGATATATAGTGGCCTTTAGTACACTAAATGCTGCTCTGGTTAGCACGCTGAAATTCCCCATCAATCTCACCAATAACTCCACAGCACAGGACCTGTGTTTTAAAATGGAGGACACCAATTCTGAAATACAGCACGGGGGGAGGGCTTTTAATCCAGCACGTTCACTTATGCTTACACCGCAATGCTCATTATTATTCTCCCAGGAAGCTGAAGTAGAAAAAAGTCTTTTTATCTAAGACACACTCACACATTGCCAAGCATGCAGAGGCTGAACAACATTGGCACTGCTAAACACAGGCTGGAAACAGCCAATCAGAGCAGAGCTTAGTGTGGGGCAAAGCCCTGGCTTTCTCTCTGCATAGCAACATGGAGATGCAGAGAGACAAGTAGTGTAAACTAGAGGAAAGGAAGAACTAGAGATAGCTTGAGAGCACTGCAGAGAGGTAAGCAATGAGAGAGAGAGAGAGAGAGAAGAGCGAGAGAACGACGGACAGATAGACAGACAGTGAGGCAGAGCAAGGGAAGAAAGGGGAGGAGGATGTAGTGAGGATGGGGGGGGTTGATTTATCCTGCACAGTAGCTCAGCGCTGTCAGTTCAAGGTTAATATAATGGATATAATGGAGAGTTTACAGTAGCATGGCGGATAGCTAGCAGCAGCAGCACAGCCTGTGCATGGGCAGGACAGTCACTGGACTCTAGCCTCAGAGGAATCCCACTCTCACTACGAATTAAATAGCGTCATTCATCCCCTGTTAACTGACTCATTCTGCTAATATACAGATTAATATAAATGTCTAAATGTTAGATTAAACAAACATATAAAACAAACAAATTTAAGTGTTTATGACTATTTCAATTCTTAGTATGTTTGGTTTCAATTAAATCATGTCTTTATTTCAGGGAATAATATCTGCATTCATCTTTTTGTTACTTATACAGATATAAAATCCTAACCTACAGTTTTGTGGTTTCACCGCGGAAAAACCCTGAATAGATCATTTCTGATACGGCACATCTGAGCTGTCTGTTAGGAATGCTGGGATGTGGTGCTATAGGCTCCGCCACCACATCAGCAAATGGCTTTCACACAGCATCCATAAAACATTCTGTGCAAAGCGACAGTACGGACAGGCAGAAAACCTTAGAGCTGAGTGAGTGACTGGTAAGAGTGGGTTTCACCCCAGCGATGACTGTAAACTACAGCCAGATCAGAATTAATCACACCATAGGCAATGAAATGACCGTGTTGCTTGTATTTTATCTCCTGTTTGTCAGTCTATTCAGGTGAATTCCACCACGGTTCACTGGATCAACACATGATCACCAGTCACTGACCACAGATCTCTACAGTCTCAACCCCTATAACACAGTGCAATACAAAATTAAACATATACTAATATGTTTATGAAGAGTGATTCACACTCTTTCTGCTATACTTCCTTCTATGCTTCCTGATATACTTGTAACATGCGTATACGTTGTTGAGAAGGGCTGGATTGTCACTGACATAGAAACAAAGCATCATATGTGTTCAGTGTGGAAGCGGCATCCCAGCCAGACCTGGTGGCCGGACGGGGCTCCGTCTGTCTCTGTCTGACGCTTCCATGTCAACCGGTCAACACAATGGGGTGCAGCTGTCACCTGGGCCTCTGTGTGTGTGTGTGTGTGTGTGTGTGTGTGTGTGTATGTGTAGCTGTCAGTTTCAGTGTCAGTGTTACGTTTGATGTGTATTGCTGTTGGCTCTTAGCTTGGCTCTTTTAAACACACACACACACACACACACACACACACACACACACACACACACACACACACACACTAAAAAAAGTACTCCTAACAGACCACAATGAGCATCCCGTACTTACATTCCATTGTAGTATCTAGCACGCTCTGGGGAGAAAATGATGACAAACTGGTTCAACCAGGAAAAGGAAATGTATACATCTGAAGAATGTGTTCTGAAAGATATAAGTTGCTCAGGTTGTCACACCAACAGCAGACACACAGGCACACAGCGGCTCCATGCTGTCCGGAGCAACTTAAATTCTCACTTCACAACCACAGAAGAGCTTCAGCTGTAAGTACTCTACTGAAATTCCAGGGATGACCCTGGATGACTGCACGTGCTGGAAAGATCCTGGGGAGTTAAATATCTACACCAGACATTATTTAGTTTACAGTCATTCTGCACCTGAGCATTTTGATATGCTTTGTGCAGCCAACACACCTGCAACTGCCCAGACACTCCGAGTCTATTTAAGTGTGAATGTGCGACGTCATCTGAATTAACACAACCTTTTTAAGTCGTTAACTGGAAAACCTCAAGAATAAAGATCTGCCAGTACATGTGAATGATATACGATGATTTAAATGACATGCTTGGAGAAGTAAATGATTTGTCCTCAGTATTGATATTAGAGGTGATAGACAGGAGTACAGTGGCGCTTTCTGCTGAAATGTATGTAAAGATGCTGTTATCTTAGTCGTGTCACAACACATGCTCAAATAACATATAGTCGCAATTTGAAATAAAAACACACCTTCAGTCAGTCATTTAGCTGAACACTTTGATGCAGGGAGCCATACAATTAAAACTGTACAATGCACGTCCACTGCAAGCAAGAACATGACAAGACAGTCAAAATCAACTTCCTAAATTGAAGAAAAAAAAACTCCTCTGGTTTCTAGGATGGATAGTAAGAGCCAGTGGAATAAGAAATACAAGCCAAGGAGAAAAGGATTTTTTTTTTCCCAGATACACAATTTCTCTGCTGATATGCGTTGGCTATGCATAACCATTCTGATCATTACTTAATGTGTTTCACAGTGCAGGTATGTTCCTACAGGTTCTCCATCCACGACAGCGACTTAAATGAACAATTTCCTCAAAAATATGTCTGTGTCATGGATTTAAAATGGGAGAGGATGGCTTTTAATACACGTAGCTTCATAGACAACAAGCTAGCATCCACCGCCTGAAAACAAAGCTCTCGAGAAAAAAGAGATGAGCGGTTTGACCAATCCCACACAGGTAAATGACCATTGGGCCCTTTTTATATTAATAATAATAATAATATAATAATACATTTATATAGCCCTTTTCTCTCTCTCTGCTGTGTCTAAAACAGGACGACATGACCAATGAACACAACACAGGTGTCCAGATGGAGCGAGGTGTGAGTCCATCAGAGGAGAGAGACAAGGAGACCACCAACACGCTGAGTCTTATCAAAGAGGACTTAAGTGTTTTTAAAGAAGACCTGATTAGTCTATTTAAGGATAAAGAAATGCAAACAATGGACATGAAAACAAATCTGTCAGCGGAGGGAGAACATAAGACCGCCAACACACTGAGTCTTTTCAAAGAGGACTTCAACCAGTTTAAGGAAGACTTCACTAGCATGTTTAAAATAGGATTCATTAAGGAAAAAGAAGATGGAGCCAGCAACCCCAAAATATGTCTTGCCAAGGAAGACCTCTCCGGTGTATTCAAGATAAATCCCTTCTTCAAGGAGAAAACTTCAAGGAAAACTGCAGCTTGCCCAAAAAAGGAGCGGGGGGGATACGACTTGAACAATTGGTTTGAGACGGGTTTTTCAAAGTCTGGGGAAAGGAGGAATGAGGAGGTCAACAAGAGTCGGTCGGAGAAGAGGACGGACAGGTTCGTTGTCTCTCAGATGAGAGTGTCTGAAGAACCCCCGACTGATGCATCTACAGTAAACCTGTTAGTCTCTCACGCCAAGGAGTCCACAGTGGACAGGACGAGAACGGGAACTGAGAGGCCACGCACCAGTGAAAGACGGCCAAAGGAGAGGACAGCTGTATCCAAAGCAGGTTTTTCCTCCAATACTATTCCAAATTCACTGATGTTTACTTGATGCTTTTTCATAATCATTGTGTTGAAAACAATTTTAATCATAAAGCAATTTGAAATGTTCCAGTTGTAATTATATACTCCTTATGTATATTTTATTATACTGCACAGTTATTACTATCATTTTTATCATCATAAAATGTCATCATGGGGATAGTTCTTTTACTTATCTCCAAACATTCCTAATTACATTTTTTCATTTTCCTTTATATGACACCAAGTGGATATCTGGGTTTTATAGTTTTATATATATAGTCATATTTTTTTTACATGTATAGTAATGTATAGTAGTTGAATTAACTCCAGAGTAGATGAGAATGGGTAGGAAAAAAATAAGTGTATACTTCCTCCTACTCCTTTCCGAACAGGTAGAAACAAATAATCTGATGTATAAGGAGATTTGTTCGCTGAGTTTGATGTGTGGATTTGTTGATCACTTCAGATTATTGGCAATGGATTATCTGTATGTTATATCCTACTTATGTACATGTGCAAAATAAAGCATCATTCATTCATTCATCATTATTATCGAACAAAATATGGGGTCAAATTAGGCTCTGCATTCTGAATTCAAACTATATTTCTCCTCAGATGAAGAGAAGACTACTGACAGTGTCTCAGAGAGTAAGGATGATTCTTGGGTCTCGGCGGATGAGGAAGATGACAGGCCTTCAATGCCTCATCCACTGGCCTTCAGTCTCCCTATGAGGAACATCTCTGATGACATTATGAGGTGAATTTTCTACATTTTAGATATTTAGTTGACACACTTATCAAGAGTAATCTACAAGGCACTCAACTGTAGAATACACTGCAGTTTTATCATCACTGACTGCACTATAAGGTCCAAGCATGCTAGGACCTTATAGTGCCCTTGCAAAGCACAAAGTTACTGCATCCATAGAAATATCATATATGAGATAAGTCCGAGTAAAAAATGTAATAAAAGTGAAGGAGAGAGATGAAAGACAGATATGTCAAGCCATGCCAAAAAAAGCGGATTTCATGTTACCTCCGTCTTGGTCGGGCATCCCTACAGACACAACTGGCTGTGTCTGCAGGTGGGAAGTCGGATGCGGGTATTTATCCTGGTCGCTGCACTAGCGCCTCCTCTGGTCGGTTGGGATGCCTGTTCAGGGGAGGGGGAACTGGGGGGAATAGCGTGATCATCCCACGTGCTACTTTCCCTGGCGAAACTCCTCACTGTCAGGTGAAAAGAAGTGGCTGGCGACTCCACATGTAGTATATGGAGGTATATGGTAGTCTGCAGCCCTCCCTGGATCAGCAGAGGGGGTGGAGCAGCGACCGCGAAAGCTCAGAAGAGTGGGGTAATTAGCCAGATACAATTGGGGAGAAAAAGGGGGAAATTCCAAAAAAAATAAAAAAAATGCGGATTTTAAACAAAGCTGCCAACATTATAAGTACCTTTTCTGAACTTGCTATAATCTTTCTTTTGCTCCATTCCTTGCCAGTGTGCCGACATCTACCTTAGGTCGCAATTCTAGGAAACTTTTTTAGTGAGTTAACGTTTCATTTCATGGAAGCAGTAACAATATATACAACACCATACGTCCTAGTTTAAATCCTAAATGTCATGTTTTTAATCTTTCTGGGTGTTGTTTTGATTTTCGAGCAGTGAGTCAGGAGGGAAATTCTGGCCTATGATGAGTGGTAAGTTGACTTGAATTTGCTTTTTACTCATCTGCAACTGTCCCAACGATTAAATTTGTTGTTGGCTTCAGAGATATCCTGGTTTTAAAATCAGCATGTAGTCTTTCTTTTTGCTATGAGTGAAACCTTCGCAATATCCTCCGCATAGAAGTACCAAGGCTGGAATACGGACCGGGCATGCCGGGCAAGTGCCCCAGGGTCCCAGACCACGGGGGGCCCCAAAAGTTCAGGGGTATTGTATTCGCGTATAGTAGGGATCCCCAATCATACCCTACAAGGGACGTTTGTTCCAACCCTGTGTCGCAATGCAGGGCCCAAGCTAGTCTCTATTGATGCAGGGGCCCCAAGCTACAGTCTCTACTGATGCAGGGTCCCAAGCTACAAAGTCTCTATTGATGCTGTGAGCTGCTATTCTCATCTCTGTTTGTTTTGTGATTCAAAATTGTGTTGTACTTTGTAGTTGCCACCCGAATCCCATGCAGATTGGCATAGCGTCGACTACCATGTTGGGTATTTGCATTATGTTTAGTATTGTTTGCGTAGCCTATCTGATGGGGCGGTGTGTGGGGGCAATGGATGTGCGTGCCCCAGGGCCCCCGGTGGGTTAATCCGGCCATGAGAAGTAACAATGCTTATTAGTTATCTAAATATCCGAAAGGTGGCCAAATAGTGGACAAGGGGATCATTTGGACAGGGGGACATTTATGATTTTAACACATTCATTTATCATATAGAGAAAGATGAAGATGAACACTTCACAGAACAAACTACCTTTCATGATTACTACACTGGGAAGTTCACCTTAAAGGGCTGGTTTGCTTTTTAGGCATTCTGGCTGTTTTTCAGGGTGTAATGGACATGCTACATTTCCCCAGACCATTTTTCCGTGCATATGATCTGAATGTGTTTATGAACATGCACTCAGTGCAGGCAGCCAAGCGGTTTTAATGAAGTGAACAGGGCAGCAATTCAGTCCTCTAAAAAAGTAACAGAATGCACTTCTAGTGACTCCAAAACAACATGCACAGCTAACATGCAAATGCTTAATGTTATTAGATTATTCATGCTTAATCTGCCTTTTTACATTTTTTGTTTTTTTTTTGGACCCCCCCCCCTTTCTCTCTCTAATTGTATCCGGCCAATTACCTCACTCTTCTGAGCCATCTCGGTCACTGCTCCACCCCCTCTGCCGATCTGGGGAGGGCTGCAGACTCCTCCGATACATGTGGAGTCACCAGCCACTTCTTTTCACCTGACAGTGTGGAGTTTTGCCAGGGCGACGTAGCACGTGAGAGGATAACGCTATTCCCCCCAGTTCCCCCTCCCCCTCCAACATGCGCCCCAACCGACCACAGCAGGCGCTAGTGCAGCAACCAGGACACATACCCACATCCGGCTTCCCACCTGCAGACATGGCTAATTGTGTCTGTAGGGACACACGACCAAACTGGAGGTAGTACGGGGATTCGCACTGGCGATTCCCATACTGCCAGGCAACGGAATAGACCTCCATGCCACCCGGATGCCCCCTTTTTACGATTTTTACACTTTCATGGAGGTTTTTCTGTTTGAAGCACAGGGAAATATGACCAAGAAATGAGTATGTCCATTCCACTGCTCATATTTATCGTTTTAATCTCAAATAAAGGATAGGTGGTTATTCTGATGAACTACACAAGCCAAGAATACATACATATATTAGCTACATGTTGATTTGGAGTCACTAGAATCACATATTGATGTTCACTTCTGTGTTAGCACTGGCTCCTCGCGCCAAGTGCATGTTCATAACTAGGTTCAGATTCTATGCACAGAAAAAATGGTCTGGGGCAATGTTAGCATGACCCCTAGACCCAAGAAATTAGCTAACACCCCAAAAAGTGAATTACCCTTTTATCTGTTAAATTTCAACTGTGTATTTTGCTTTTTCTACTCTGATTTGGTCCATTATCCTTCAGATGTGTGCTACCTCACCCTAGACCCCAACACCGCCAACTCAGAGCTCTCCCTGTCTGAGGAAAACAGAAAGGTGAGCCGCCTCAGGGGGGAACACAAGTACCCCGACCACCCGGAAAGGTTCGACAGATGTCCACAGGTGCTGTGCAGGGAGGGCTTGTTGGGGACATGCTACTGGGAGGTGGAGTGGAGTGGGGGCGCTGACGTAGGTGTCACCTATAATAGCATCTCCAGGGATGGGGACGTTGACAGCTGTTTGCTGGGTCACAACGACAAGTCCTGGAGCCTGGAGTGTTCGGAGGGATTTTATACACTGTGCCATGAAAATAAGAGGCCAATGTCCTCTTCACCCAAGCCCTTCTCCACTAGAGTTGGGGTTTTTCTGGACTGGCCTGGTGGAAGGCTGTCCTTCTATGGCGTCTTCTCAGATGTACGAACCCATCTCTTTACCTTCCATACAACCTTCACCGAACCTTTGTACCCAGGCTTCTGGCTGTGGGGTAACACAGCCTCAGTGTCTCTGTGCCAGGTGAAAGTAGAAGGCAAACAACTAATACAGTGAGGGGCTTTACCTCAGTAGGCTGGTCGGATGATCAGAAACCATATTGAAGCTAGAGTCACAAATCAAAGCTGCTATGAGGAGTTTGGGATTTTTGTTGACTTTGCTCCCTCCTGTGGACATAAACGCTAGTGTTTCGCAGAGTAAAGGCTTCACGGTTGCAAAGATCTGCATTCACCCACTGGTGGCTTATTCGTTTTGAACAGAACAGTGTGAGATGTAGTGTTGTTTTAGAAAAACAGCTGTTCAAAAGATACTCAGCACTAAGTAAAGTATCTCTAATTCTAGCTATGTATAGTGTTTTTGTGGCGTAAATCGTTCTTGTCAAATTTCACATGGAGTCTGCCCTGGACAGCCAAGCTGGTGTTCTCATTTGCTTATGTTACTCTTATAGAGGCATCAACATTAAATTGAGACTGCTAAACTCATTGTAGCCACTTTAAATACACACAACAGCCAAGTGTCCTTGAGCCTGATTCCGTATAACTTCCTTTTAATGCACTGTAAGTCATTCTGGATGACAGTGTAAATGCCTAAGATAGAAATGTGTCCTACAGCCTGCAAGAATACTCAATTCTGATTGGCTGGATGGGTGTCTATTAAGATATTACTGAAAAGTATAGGCAGGGAACTTGAACATACCTACCTTTCTATTTTAATAATACCAATGTTCATGTTATAACAAGATTTACAGTTTTTATTTGAGCCACAAAGTGGCATAATCACTTAAAAATTTATTTAAAATGGCCAAGTGTTTTTCCACATAGTTGATTCGTAGATACATGGAAAAATTAATTTAATTGTTATCCATTTACTATCATCTTCATGCTTTTATATTTAGGTTTTTAGATTTAGAATCATCTGTCAGATTTGCTGACCATGACATTAAATGGTCGAAAAAGGTGCATTAATAAATCTATCTCATTTATACTGTAGTGCTGATTTTGTCAATCAAAATATTCGATTTGTACTCTTCTCTGTCTTGCAATAGTACAACAAACATAGTGTAGGTGGGTTCATGATGCATGCCAGTGTGTATGTAGTTAATCAGGTTTACATTGTGTGTGTGTGTGAGATTCTCCACTGCTCACCTGTAGCTGACACAGGCTGTTGTCCTGGTTCTCCCGGGCATCCCGGAGCTCTTTCTCCAGCTGTTCCAGGCGAGCAACACGCATCTGCAGACAAACACATATGCGTCAGTCTGCACACGCATGCACACACACACACACACACACACATTGATGAGACAAACTGGCTCCAGATGTGCTCTATTTATACCAACAGTTTCTATGTTTTATTCTAACCTACTTCAGCAATGACTGCTTGGTATGTCAGCTAATATCAAACTAGCAGTGGTTTCTGCCAAGATGTTTCCATCTTCACAGCCAATCCAGACAGTTCTGCAATATCTTTTCCTCTCCTTCTGGGAGAAACTCCATGAGATCACATCTCTCCTTGCCTCGCATACACCTTTTTAGAGATGAATGTCTCTAATGACACCTATGAGTAGGTTATCGGGCGTAGCCCCCAGAACACCAACTCACCTGGGTCCTCTGAACCATCTCGTTGCCAGTTCCGAAGCGGTCCTCCATGACGGAGCGGACGTGCTGGACCTCAAACTCCAGTTGCTGGCGGATCAAGTCCATCTGCAGAGAAAACTGAAAAGCCCAGAGACAGAAGCGAGAGAGGACATGATGCAGTTTAGTATTACACTAATCACAATGAAACTAAAAATCTACGTTTTTTTTTTGCCTATTAGCTCAGTAATTACCGATTATATCAGTATTCAATACACAGTTACTTTAGATCCCGAAGGTAACAGCACATAATTCCTTTACTATATAAAGGAATTTATATCATTTTATATAAATATATACACTACCGTTCAAAAGTTTGGGATCACCCAAACAATTTCGTGTTTTCCATGAAAAGTCACACTTATTCACCACCATATGTTGTGAAATGAATAGAAAATAGAGTCAAGACATTGACAAGGTTAGAAATAATGATTTGTATTTGAAATAAGATTTTTTTTACATCAAACTTTGCTTTCGTCAAAGAATCCTCCATTTGCAGCAATTACAGCATTGCAGACCTTTGGCATTCTAGCTGTTAATTTGTTGAGGTAATCTGGAGAAATTGCACCCCACGCTTCCAGAAGCAGCTCCCACAAGTTGGATTGGTTGGATGGGCACTTCTTTGAGCAGATTGAGTTTCTGGAGCATCACATTTGTGGGGTCAATTAAACGCTCAAAATGGCCAGAAAAAGAGAACTTTCATCTGAAACTCGACAGTCTATTCTTGTTCTTAGAAATGAAGGCTATTCCATGCGAGAAATTGCTAAGAAATTGAAGATTTCCTACACCGGTGTGTACTACTCCCTTCAGAGGACAGCACAAACAGGCTCTAACCAGAGTAGAAAAAGAAGTGGGAGGCCGCGTTGCACAACTGAGCAAGAAGTTAAGTACATTAGAGTCTCTAGTTTGAGAAACAGACACCTCACAGGTCCCCAACTGGCATCTTAATTAAATAGTACCTGTTAGAGCCTGTTTGTGCTGTCCTCTGAAGGGAGTAGTACACACCGGTGTAGGAAATCTTCAATTTCTTAGCAATTTCTCGCATGGAATAGCCTTCATTTCTAAGAACAAGAATAGACTGTCGAGTTTCAGATGAAAGTTCTCTTTTTCTGGCCATTTTGAGCGTTTAATTGACCCCACAAATGTGATGCTCCAGAAACTCAATCTGCTCAAAGAAGTGCCCATCCAACCAATCCAACTTGTGGGAGCTGCTTCTGGAAGCGTGGGGTGCAATTTCTCCAGATTACCTCAACAAATTAACAGCTAGAATGCCAAAGGTCTGCAATGCTGTAATTGCTGCAAATGGAGGATTCTTTGACGAAAGCAAAGTTTGATGTAAAAAAAATCTTATTTCAAATACAAATCATTATTTCTAACCTTGTCAATGTCTTGACTCTATTTTCTATTCATTTCACAACATATGGTGGTGAATAAGTGTGACTTTTCATGGAAAACACGAAATTGTTTGGGTGATCCCAAACTTTTGAACGGTAGTGTACATTTATATAATTTTTATATATGAATATAAATATATTTAAATATATATATATACATAATTTCATTTTATAAATATACATTTATATAATTTTTATATCATTTATATAATAAAGGAAACCTTTAATTAATGTGGACATATTCTTATGTGTGGGATAACATTTGATTCATGAATGACTAAAAGGAAATCAGATAACCTGAAACCCACATTATTACATTTATTTCATATTTCATTATCCTGAAAAAGAGCATGTGACTCTAGTGTGCCGTAAACATCCACCGCAGCCATGACAAAATATAGCAGTTTTTTGTCCCTGTCACTGGTGGCTGTATGCATGTGTGCATGTATATGTGTATCGATTTTGTGTGTGTGTGTGTGTGTGTGTGTATATTTTCATTTGTGTGTATGTGTGTAAGCATGTATCCTCACTGTGTCAATGCGAGGCAGCTGGGCCAATCTCTGGGACAGACCCTGAAGCTGTGTGTAGTACCAACATCGCTCCCTCTCCTCCCTGTCAATCTCACTTAGCAGCAGGTTCCTGGAAAAAAACACACACACACACACACACACACACACACAAAATTAATACACACACAAATATGCACATACATACAGTACAAATACACACCAAGGCAATAGGACAGGTACTCTGAAACAATATCCAATACTATATTGACATTGACAGAGAGAGGTAATTTCTTTATGTGCTGAGTCAAAGGAAATCATCCATCTGTTCATCCCTTATTTTTTTACCAGCTTATCCTGGATGGTGTCACAGGGAGTGCTGTGAAGCATATCCCAGCATGCATTGGGCACAAGAAAGGATCCAAAGACATTCACTATTTCGCAGATATATATATATATACACTCACTGGCCACTTTATTAGTTACACCTTGCTAGTACCGGGTTGGACCCCCTTTTGCCTTCAGAACTGCCTTAATCCTTCGTGGCATAGATTCAACAAAGTACTGGAAACATTCCTCAGAGAGTTTGGTCCATATTGACATGATAGCATTACGCAGTTGCTGCAGATTTGTCGGCTGCACATCCATGATGCGAATCTCCTGGTCCACCACATCCCAAAGGTGCTCTATTGGATTGAGATCTGGTGACTGGGGAGGCCATTTGAGTACAGTGAACTCATTGTCATGTTCAAGAAACCAGTCTGAGATGATTCGAGCTTTATGACATGGCGCGTTATCCTGCTGGAAGTAGCCATCAGAAGATGGGAACACTGTGATCATAAAGGGATGGACATGGTCAGCAACAATACTCAGGTAAGCTGCGGCGTTGACACGATGCTCAATTGGTACTAAGGGGCCCAAAGTGTGCCAAGAAATTATCCCCCACACCATTACACCACCACCACCAGCCTGAACCGTTGATACAAGGCAGGATGGATCCATGCTTTCATGTTGTTGACGCCAAATTCTGACCCTACCATCCGAATGTCGCAGCAGAAATCGAGACTCATCAGACCAGGCAACGTTTTTCCGATCTTCTATTGTCCAATTTTGGTGAGCCTGTGCGAATTGTAGCTTCAGTTTCCTGTTCTTAGCTGACAGGAGTGGCACCAGGTGTGGTCTTCTGCTGCTGTAGCCCATCTGCCTCAAGGTTCGACGTGTTGTGCGTTCAGAGATGCTCTTCTGCATACCTCGGTTGTAATGAGTGGTTATTTGAGTTACTGTTGCCTTTCTATCAGCTCGAACCAGTCTGGCCATTCTCCTCTGACCTCTGGCATCAACAAGGCATTTTCGCCCACAGAACTGCCGCTCACTGGATATTTTCTCTTTTTCGGACCATTCTCTGTAAACCCTAGAGATGGTTGTGCGTGAAAATCCCAGTAGATCAGCAGTTTGTGAAATACTCAGACCAGCCCGTCTGGCACCAACAACCATGCCACGTTCAAAGTCACTTAAATCACCTTTCTTCCCCATTCTGATGCTCTGTTTGAACTGCAGCAGATCGTCTTGACCATGTCTACATGCCTAAATGCATCGAGTTGCTGCCATGTGATTGGCTGATTAGAAATTTGCGTTAACGAGCAGTTGGACAAGTGTGCCTAATAAAGTGGCCGGTGAGTGTATATATAGGTAAGGTGTGACTATTTCCACACAGAGACTGTATTTTCAACTGTATATATGAAATTCGGCTGTGACGCAGGAGCTCATTTTTCAAAAGAAAACAGGGCTCATGCTGAACCTTTTTTTTTTCAGATGAAACCAAACAATTGCCACAGCTCTGTTATTTTTCAGTGAAAATATATCTGAAGACAAACATATCACACTCAATTACCTTCAAATGATGAAGAATATAATCAAATTCAAGAAGTAATAGACCTGTCTTTTGCAAGAATTTTACTAATGTTCCTTAAAGCTACTCTTATCTGGACCAAGGATCTAGCTAAAACTACTGTTTACTTAGCTTGTTTAACATTTGCACATATCAAAGGTATTAAGTACAATCTTATCTGATCTTACATCATCTTATTTTATCTTATACTTTGATGGAAACATTTCAGTTGAAAAGACTCAAACACACAAAGCATCAGATCACACCCACCTCTCTTTATACAGCTCCTCCAGATGCATGTCACTGATTCGTCCCTCTCCACCAATCACAGCGGCTTTGGGCGGGGCTCCGTCCAGGATGTGCTGGGGGAGCAGAGCTGTGGCCTCCCCAGACAGCATGCTCTGGCGGGAGGATGGCCGCAGGGGGCTCTTGGCTCTCCCCACGGCTGAGGAGGAGGAGGAGGAGGGTGGCAGGGCCAGGTGCTCCTGCATGTCTCCCCCAGCGTGGGCTGTCATGCCTGCCAGGTTGTCTGGCAGCAGACGCAGGTTGTGGGGTTGATACTTGAGCTCATAGTAATTGGTAAGGTCCATGTGCAACTCTGTAGCAGGGAGAAAAGGAATAGTTAGATGGATCTTTTTTTTTCCTACTTTGTAACAGTGCTGTGCCGGACCTATGCTGTCTCTTTACTTGTTAAATATCCTTTATTCAATTCAAGTCAATTTTATTGTCATTAAAAACAATGTGCAGGCACATATTAAAAATGAAATGAGGGCTGTGGCTTCACCAATCAGTGCAAGACAGACACAGACAAACACAGCAAACACAATATAAATGTTATGTTTACATCCAAGTAAATTTGTTTCAGTTTGGTTATAATGAAGGTGTGCTGATAAGGCACACATACATATTAGTCATAAAACATACATATTAGCCACAAGAGGTTGATAGAAGGCCTAGTCATCATCAATCATTATCCAAGCTGCTTATCCCAGTTGGGGTCATGGGGATTCTGGAGCATATCCCAGCAGTCACTGGGTGGCAGGCGGGGAGACGCCCTGGACAGGCTGCCGGGTCATCACACAGAAGACCTAGTATTGCTTGTATTTAGTGGAAGGAATTCCACATTTCATGTGGGTTTTTTTTTTTTCACCTTTTCTCCCCAATTATATCCAGCCAATTACCCCACTCTTCCGAGCCGTCCCGGTCGCTGCTCCACTCCCTCTGCTGATCCGGGGAGGGCTGCAGACTACCATATACCTCCATATACTACATGTGGAGTTGCCAGCCACTTCTTTTCACCTGACAGTGAGGTGTTTCACCAGGGGGACGTAGCGCGTGGGAGGATCACGCTATTCCCCCAGTTCCTCCTCCCCCCCGAACAGGTGCCCTAACCGAACAGAGGAGGCGCTAGTGCAGCGACTAGGACACAGACCCACATCCAGCTTCCCACCCATAGACACGGCCAATTGTCTCTGTAGGGACACCCAGATAGTTCATATTTAAAAACTCCATATGGTATGACCACATTGACTACTGTATAAGCTTATTTTGTTCCTAAGGTAACCGCTGCTTGGTTTCATTGAATACACTTTAGTTGAGTCTTTTGGTCCATTTGTTTTTTGGGGGTGGTTAGAACACCCCACCCACCCCACTTTGGCTACACCCATGTGATGCAGCAGCAATGCCATGGTAGGTCCAGTGGTGGGAAAGTGATTATAAATAATGAATACAAGCAGTACAGGGCCTTGACTTGGCTGTATTTCGGTGTAATTGTTGTTAATTGAGTTCAGTGAATTTGATTTTCTTCCAGTTGAATGGAGACATTAATTGTGCCTCTTGATTTGATGAAGGCATAATGGAAAGGACCCCAACCCGTGCAAACAATGTTAGGTAGATTGAATCAATCCATATCAATGCTGATTATTCCCCTGTGTAGGCTTGCCCCCACAGCCAACACCCCTCCATCTAGTAGGCTAGATTCTAGCTGCTCCGTTTCTGTCTCTGCAGTAATCTAATCTAAGGAACTGACAGATGCACACACACACACACGCACGCACGCACGCACGCACGCACACACACACATACCTTTGAGCTGGTCCAAAACGTCGGCTCTCCCAGAGGAGGCGAGGGTCCCAGCCTCTTGCTCCAGTTTGCTCTGCAGTTGCCTCAGGACCTCCTGGAGAGACGAAGAGAAACGATACAGAATCCATTAAACAGAGTCTCCTCTCTACCACACCTCCTCTGAGTCACAGCTGGGCTTCCTGCAGCCAGGGAGGATGGCTACCAGGAGGACTGCTGCATAGCTCTGGTCCTCTAGGCCCTACATATGCTCTTCTCACAGCAAACAATGGAAAAAAATGGAAAAGAGTGCCGATAAAGTCATAATATACACGAGATCCAAGCCTGTCTTCTGCCACAGCATTCTAAACCGGATTCTCCTTTTCTCTCCCAAACCACAGTGAAAAGGATTTGTCAGCAATATTCATGCTGCATTTTCCTTCACTTGGCCTTTTTTCTTTATCAAATATAGAAAAGAAATAACCTATAATCCTTCCAGAGCGCCTAACACAGAAAAATATTTTGTCTTCTTTTTGGATTCGGTCAGATAAAATTTCTTTTTTCATTATACACCATTTTACCAATGTAGTTGGATTGAATCCACATCAAAATGTAAGCTATGGCAAAGCTATTGCCTCAGGAAAAAAAAAAAAAAGGATTCCCTCTTTATCCATCCTGTATTGGATCGCTGAAGCCAAATCCTGTCAGTGCCCACTGACGGGTATCTGACAGAAGTGAATGTTAAACGTACCCTGGCAAACGCAATATTTAAAACAGGCTACGAGAGACTCCCCATTGGAAGACCAACCAACGCTCTTTTGTCTCTCTAGCGAGGTGGATTCCCGTCTGTCATCCTCCAGGTTTGCCTCCGTCTGAAGCCTCCGACCTGCTTTTTTCCCTGCTGCATAGCTGACCTCAGGAATAAAGCCGGACTGGGATAATCCAGCTGTGCTCGGCATCTGGGCACGTGTGTCAGTCAACTGATAGACACATGGCCGAGGGGAACGTGTGTGTGTGTGTGTGTTTGTGTGTGTGTAACAAGGCAGACGGGAGTATTATTTCTCAGTTATGTGCACATTAATCTACTTCTATCTTTTTTCTCTTCCTCATTTCCCTCTCTCTCTCTCTCTCTCACTGCCTCAGCCTGCAAAGAGAATATCAGCATTACCTGTAATAATAATGTGTTAACCTGTACACCTGACTGTTAAGTATTGGTGTGTGCAAAAATGTATGCATTTAGAGATGGATGGTCAGATATATCTATCAATATTGGTGTTGCTTTGTAGGAAATTTTACATGTTGTGGAAATATATCAAAAACATTTGGTAGTTATACGGTGTCTCTTCCCTATTGAGTTAGTAATTTCAAAATAATTTCAAAATGCTTTGAGCATATTTATATATTTGTGTATTTGTTCGCTTTCTGCATGGTGTAGATGAAGGTCAAATATTCGTTAGTAGAAACTGACAATTGTGTGAAGTTATATCAAATGAAGTTTATGGATGTGGGACATCATTACCCAAGGGAAGGGAAGTCAATAAATACTGTGTAACACTGATTGAATCCATCCCCTCCTTGTGGCGATTACTTCATGCAGCTGCGGGGTAGATGTTGCTTCTGCGTGTGCATTCGGAGGAGGGAATTATGTTCTTCTCACATGCTTAAGTCAAACGGGCAGGACCTTAGTGATTACACAGCACCAAGCTGATTTATTCTGAGGAGAACTAGAAGAAACTGGAGCTGGAATTGCAGCGGATAAATAAACCTCCCAAACTGGAAGCTCGGGCCCCCAACACTGATGGGTTTGATGCTTTCAGACCATTTGTAAAAATGTGAACGTCCCTACACTAGTCCATGTGCCTTTTATAGTGTAAAAGGTTTGTTTTATAGGACTAGGATTAGATGAATTATTCTGTGTTAATATATCAATAAATGAATAACTAAGAACAAGTATGGATATTCTAGTGACATACATAGAATGCATTGTCATTCAGACGGTGGATTTCAGGAATCGGGAACAATTTATTGTCATTTCTTTCATGTACTTGCGGACACAAAAGAAACAAAATTGTTTCTCCCAACCCACAGCCGTGTGACACAAGAGACAAAAACACACATCTCAAGTTTCCCAAAAATGACACCAACAAGAACATACAAAAACAGAGAGAACAAAGCAATAAAACAAAAACAAAAAAACCGCAAACAGTTAACAACACAGTCCACTCAGTGCAACACAGTCCAACAATTCCACTGTCCAGAGAACAAACACCAGAATGACTGTCGGAACTGTCAGTCTGCATGGGCTAGCAGTTAGCAGTTAGCTTAGCCTGCTCTGCGTCCGCATCCTGTCAGACCGCCCTTGGTGTTTCCTCCTCGGGCACAGCTCTGGCAAGGTCATGGTGCTGGGCCCACCGGTGAAGCAGACCAGGCTCCCCCAGCGGATCCAACGCCAGCTCTCCCAGCCAGGCACCTTCGACACACCTCCCTGCACTCCACACGATGACACTAAAACACAGTCAACACTAGGCGAGACCGCCACCAGACCGCCCTCGGTGTTATCGGAACTGCCGGGCTGCATGGGCTAGCAGTTAGCTTAGCCTGCCCCACTTCTGCATCCTGTCAGACCGCCCTTTGTGTTACCTCTTCGAGCGAAGCTCCGGTCAGGGCCGTGGTCCCTGGGCCCACAGGACGCACCAGACCAAGCTCTCCTAGCCGATCCAGCGCCAGCTATCCCAGCCATTAAACGAAGACAAAACAAACTTAGACACAGACATGGACAAAGACGCTGCATGGACGGTACTTGGTACGGCCACCAAAAAACGTGAAATCACGCCGCCATCTTCCCACTCCGGAAGCAAAAAAACATTTTTGTAACATTCAAGTATTGGTAGTCTTTTGACTCTAAAAAGGCCTTATATGCAATCTATAAAGAACTGATATAATAAACCCCACCTCAGTTCAGGTGTGTCATTAGTAAAAGACAAGCTGGTCTCTCTCCATGATGACACAACACTTGAAAACAGTTGGCACAAACACGAGTGTTTTTTTTTAAGTCCCAGCCTGAGATCTCCATCACTTGAACAAGTGTTTGGCAGACAAAAAATAAAAAATGAAAATAAAACAAACGACAGAAGGTTTTCAAGGGGAGTTGCTAGATGTTGCATGACGTTCAGGTAGCAATTCTGGATGAATGAAACAATAGATACATGCAAGTGCACTGTGCAGCTGTACAGGCAGCTGTACAGGAGGGAGGAGAGCAGCACGGCGGCAGACCCTCCACCTTCAGCACCTCTCCTCTGGGTTGTATGGCAGGAAGAAAAGATCTCATCAAAGAAAAAAAAAACGTTCTTTGACTTTATCGATTGTACAATTCAGTGCATATGATCAAGCTAGAAATGAAAACACTGGCTGTAGCATCTGTGCATTTCCAACTGATAGAACCCAAAATCAGCATTTGATATATTATCGCTATTAATAAATCCCATCTAAATTGTATATTAAATGATTTGTATTTTCGGGACGTCCGGGTAGCGTAGCGGTCTATTCCGTTGTCTACCAATGAGGGGATCTCCAGTTCAAATCCCCGTGTTACCTCCGGCTTGGTCGGGCGTCTCTACAGACACAATTGGCCATGTCTGTGGGTGGGAGGGGGAACTGGGGGGAAGAGCGTGATCTTCCCACACAGTATGTCCCCCTGGTGAAACTCCTCACTGCCGGGTGAAAAGAGGCGGCTGGTGACTCCACACGTATCGGAGGGACATGTGGTAGTCTGCAGCCCTTCCCAGATCAGCAGAGGGGGTGGAGCAGCGACCGGGATGGTTCAAAGAGTGGTGTAATTAGTCAGATACAATTGGGGAGAAAAAGGGGGGAGGGGGGAATGAAAAAAATGTCTTTATTTTCACTGATTGCAGCTTTGAAAGTAAACACATTTTGTGCCTGACAGACATTAAGTTCAGTTCTGTCTTTTTTAAAAATGCACCATTTACCAACACATATGAGAAAAAAGCACTGGACTGAGGTCCAACGACATGAAACAAAGAAGTACCATATGTCTATATGCCCATATGACATGGGCTATTTTATTTCCTGCCTCCTTTCATAGGAACGCCAAGCTGTTTTCTCCTCTATTCACCGAATAGTGTACTGATGGCCTTTCTGTGAGGCAACGTTACCAGACAAAGCCCTCGTATGTCATGATCTAACCTTCCTCACAAGATCCTAAAGTGTACCAGACCGAGGACTTTATTTTCGGGAATCATAACACGAACTAAGGCAGCTTTTAACACACTGAACAACAACTTCTAACTGTATTGCAAACACACTTGAAAGAAAGCAATGACAGACTGGTCAGTATGTTGCAGGCTACTAGAGGAACGTAAGTATCGTATATACTAGACCTGGTGGTTAATCTTCCTGTTTCACCAAATTACAGCTGGCAGGGTGGTCTAGGGGTTAGTAAGTCCACCTTTATTTCCATGATCTCTGTCTACAGCTTAAAGTCTCCAATCTAACGCAAAAGAACTAGGATGCAAAAACATGAATAATAACACTCTGAGCACCATACTGGTTCATCTAGCAAAAGGCCATAACATTTTTCAGCAAAGAAGCAAGTGGATGAAATTAGCCTGCGACCATCACAAAAGAATGTTGGCAGGGCAAGATACCTCCAATAAACCTCTTCATTTGTTTGTAGCAATAACGGACATCATCACCCAGCATAGAGGACAAGGATCTGCTCTCACTCAATGGGTGCAGTTGAAAAGTAGTAAAATATGGCCCTTGTCCTCTATCACTGAAAACACCCAAGCTGTCTTTAAACTAAATTTATGACCAAACCAAAAGCAAGAAATGCTGTCAACTGTAGCTTACATTGTATAAAACAAGTACAGTTCTGTGTCAGCTCTGAAGCAGATGGTGGCATGATGCATGGCTACACTTGAGCAGATCACATCCATGAGGGTTTTTATTTATCTATTTATTTTCTGATTCATCCTCTGGACTTGACGGATCTTTTGTGTGACCAGGATTTTTTTTTTTTGGTGGTTTGTTGTCCTCCTTTTTGGAGTGCTCAGTCTCACCTTCATGCCGAAGGTCTCTGTCTCCAGCTTGGACAGATGATTGGAGTTGTCCTCCAGCTCCCGTCGCAGGTGGGAGTTCTCCTTACGGAGGGCCTCCACCTGGTGGGCCAGCTGGTCGTAGGACGCCACCGCGTTGGCCATCTTCACAACCCGGAGCGCTCCCTGCAGGGACACAAAAGAGACGAGACGTTACTGTTTGCATTTGTATTTTCAACCCTCTCCAGTGAGCAAAAACTTCCCTTTGAGGAAAATAAAGTGCTCACTGAGGCAAAGTATAAGACGGAGATCAGGGAGTTTGGTGGGGGTTTGAGGTATTTGTGTCTTGTGTGTTGAGGAGGAAGAAGTTGTTTGGAAGCTTCCAGAGCAGTGGCGTAACCAGGAATATTTTTGTAGGTGGGCCTGAGTGAAAATGGGTGGGCCAAAATTTTCCAGCAATAATCCTTCAAACAAGACGCAAATTCGAACACATTACAGCAGTAAACACATAACACAGGTTTTTAGTACGTGACCAAGAAACATACTAAAACTTGAATAAAAACCCACTTAAACAAATACCACCCCAGTCATTCTCGTCAGGCTCTGCACAACCATTTAAACATCACTGAGGAAAACAGCCCGACTCGGTCTAAAAGATCATGATACAACATGTAAGCTATAGGCCTATAGTACACGTTTTACAGCACAATGTGTAGACGCCGAGGGCGAGCGTTGAAGATCGAGATTATTTCATCATAGTCCAAAGAGTCAGTAAGTTCCCTTTCAAAGGACAACAGGGATAGATTGTTGAGGCGTGCAGTTAGCATGGAAGATCTTAGACATGTTTTGATACAGCCTGTAGTGGGGAAGAGTCTTTCAACAGTACATGAAGTCAGGGGAGTGGTAATCATTGCCCTTAACAGTCTGTTAATGTTTGGGAAAACGTCAGAGTTGCAGCTGTCCAGCACTTCAATGAGGGGTGGGTAACACTGACCCCTCTCCACTTTACGACGCAGTGCCTGAATGAAAACGGTCCATTCCGAACCCTCAAATTTACGAAGTGCAATACAATGGGGTTTGCTAGCCTGATATTTCGAGCATGCCTGGCGGAGGTGCTTCCAATCTACAAACCCGCTTCGAAAAAACGTGTTTTCCATATGGGGCTCGGGGAAATGCCTACACATTTTACAGAAAACAGCATTCCTTGCTGAGCTCTATTCAAGCCACTTAAATTCTTCATACCACTTATGGGAAAAAGAACGTAATTTTCCTGAAATGTTGGTTGCGGGGAACACTAATTTAGGCTGCGAGGATGGCTCATCCACAGCAGACAAATCTGGCGGTGGCATGGTCAAGGGAATCGTCTCACCGTCGTCAGAGGGGGGAGGAGAAGCTGCCTGCAACGGAGAAGCTGTAGCCTCCTCTGTCGTTCTCACCGGCGGTATCTCACTCTCATTGGGCGGCTCAGTCGGTGCTGGAGCAGGTGTGCTTTCCTCCTCTCCGTCCGTGGCTTTTTAAAAAAGCAGAAGATTGAACTTTGTTTCGCCATTCCATAAGTTATGGCTAACTGTTGGCTATTGGCTAGTTAGCAGCAGTGAAAAATACAGAGCGTGATGGTATGCGCGCTCAGATTTTGCAGTTCTACGTACGTAAAAGGGGCCGGCCGACGCGCTTGTAAGCCAGCGTGATTGGGTGGGCCTGGGCTTGAAATGGGTGGGCCTGTGACAGGCCAGGCCCACCCGTGGTTACGCCCCTGTTCCAGAGTGTGATGAAGGTTGGTGTGCCTGAGATGCGATTAAATATCTCTGGTTGGTCGGCCACATATAAAACTGGTGAGCTTGTTTATTTTATCACGGCCCTGATGATTGAGGATTTAATGCAGAGTAGGGAGATTAAGTATTTATTAATGCTGAGGGGGAATAGTAAGCTTGAGGATAGAAAAAGGAGGACAGATTAGTCAGTAGTGGAAAGCTGGTTTCAACCGAGTTAAGGCTGCCGCTTAGCATCTTAGGAAACCCCAACATTACATGTGTATTTACACATGGAAACCAGGAAACCAGAGGATTCAGTTTCACACAGTGATAACAAGCCAATCGATATCATCTCATTCTGTGGCTGCGGTGCCCAAAGCATCTCTCTGATGTTAGAAATAATGATAACATCTCTGTAAAAAGTGAGGGACGGTTGTTCAGTTCATCAACTCCAATGTAGCGCCACAATTCTAAAATAAGGTTTTAAAAGGTTACAAAGACTGATGCTGTATACCCAAAAAGACATTTCGAATTAAGTAAAATTAAGAAAATTAGGATTATGTGGTTCTTCCAAGACTGCAGTGAAATATGGAGGCAGGACAAAGATGGACATTGTTATCTGGTGGCTCATCCCTTATAAATGTCCTCCTCTGTTTAACGGGGAGTCTGGTTGTCTATCAAATTCAGTCCAGCCCTATTTCCAGTCGGTAGTTTCTCTTAGTCGGGTCTGAAAGCTCACCGCCTGGTCATTCCTACAGACAACAGACCACCACTTTGCTGCAGAGGAGCAGCAAAGTGGTGGTTTACTAAATATCATGTTATCTGAGTCACACCCTACCTGGCCCGTGGCTTGTTGGGGACTCTGCACCACGGACACTGTGCTGTCTGTTTGCTGAGTGATCAGCATATCTGATGACAGGACCTGGGTGGAAAAGTTGGATAGTCTATTGGATATTTCAGATCATAAGTTACAATGTCATCACGCTACATGAGTGATGCAGACTTATCTCTGTTTGTGTTAAATCATATTGTAATAATTCTGTGATTTGTTTGCCAGCCAGAGCTGCATGTTAAAGCCCCTGTGCAGAATTTGTCCAACCATATAAATAAGCAGGCCTGAACACCAAGAGATTTATTATGTCAGTGACTTTCAGCCTAAAAAGAAAAACAGATAAACAGATAAAACGAGCCCGTGAGATAGACTCAGTCAAACATTCAATCCAATAGTGGCAAACATCTTTATTCTAAAGAGAAAAAAAATCAACTTTGAATGGCACCTTTGATTTTACAGCAAAAGATGAGTCAAACCATATTTGTCTTATACTTCAACACAAGCATCTACTACTGCTGCAGTATAGGCAGACAAAGTGGGAATGCTTTGAAACCATGAAATAACCCATCTTCTACAGATCCAGTCTCTATGCTGACAGCAACAGACAAACCAATTCACTTCCTGATTATCCTACATATCCATACAGCTGAGGGAAGCCTCGACATGCTGTTGTTGACTCTGTCTTTTTCTGCACTCTCCTATCATATACAGCTGGGATGGGCAATTTTGATGATAGAGAGGGCCACAAACGTTTTCTCCTCACTACCAGAGGGCCAGATTGTGACCATGCACTTCCACCAGTGGGATACTGTAACCCCATCACTCAGCCATCCATCCATTATCTTAACCGCTTATCCTACTCTCAGGGTCGCAGGGATGCAGTCATTGGGCGGCAGGCGGAGAGACACCCTGGAAAGGCCACCAGGCCATCACAGGGCCGACACATACACACACACACCCATTCATTCCTAGGGACAATTTAGTACGGCCAATTCACCTGATTTACATGTCTTTGGACATGGAAACCCACGCAGACACGGGGAGAACATGACAACTCCACACAGAGGACGACCCAGGATGAGCCACCAAGGTTGGACAACCCCGGGGCTCGAACCCAGGACCTTCTTGCTGTGAGGCGACCATGTTAACCACTGCGCCACCGTGCCGCCCCCATCACTCAATTAACCAATTATAGCTAATTTAAAGAAAAAAATATAATATATACTGGTAATCAAATTTTATTATACCAACATTTCTATTTAATGAGCTTAACACAGAAACAAAACGTCCACATTCCTGAGTGATACTCCATTATTTCAGTGCAATGAGGTCTCAGAAATCAACCCATTTAAAAATGTGGGGAAAAAAAATTAAAAGCAAGAGAGGACATGTAGGTGACTGGTGTGACAGAGGAAGATGCAGAGGACAGGAAGAGATGGAAACGGATTATCTGCTGTGGCGACCCCTAACAGGGGCAGCCGAAAGTAGTAGTAGTAGTAGTAGTAGTAGTAGAGGTCTCAAAAATCCATCCATCCATCCATTATCCAAACTGCTTATCCTGCTATCAGGGTCGCGGTGGTGCTGGAGCCTATCCCAGCAGTCATTGGGTAGGCAGGGAGACACCCTGGACAGGCCGCCTGGCAATCACAGGGTCTCAAAAATCATCATTCAATAATGTTACAAAAGTTAACATTCACACTAATTGCAACAACTAATACTCATGTTTGTAGTGCATTTCTACTCTACCCTCCCTTTCCATGGCATGTTTCAAATAAACATGCATTTAGCTCAAAATGGTGAATGGACTGCGTTTTATATAGCGTTTTTCTAGTCTACCAACCACTCAAAGCACTTTTTTACAATGTATGCCTCATATTCACCCATTCACACACACATTCATACACTGGTGAAGCCACTGAAACTCACCCATAACTTCACTGTTTTGCCATCTGACAAGGGCTTCTTTGCTTTAGCAAGCTGAAGGAAAACAGCATAAGACGCCTTGAAAGAAGACTCATGTGTAGATGCGGCTTTGGTAAAAAAAAGCCCTGCTTTCGGTGTATTTTTCCTTTGAGGTCAGCAATGATGGCAGCTCTGGCACCTCTGGTATGCTATATTGGTCTGTGTATGGTATTGTAGTGGCGACTCAAGTTGAAATCCTTAATGGCTGATTTTGTTTCCAGGCACACTAAACACATAGGTTTGCCTTTGAATTGGCGGCCTGTCCAGGGTGTCTCCCCCCCCCCCCCATAACTGCTGGGTTAGGCTCCAACATCCCCGGGACCCCGAGCAGGATAAGCGGTTTGAATAATGGATGGATGGATGGATGGATGGATATTCTGTTTCCCATCTTGCACGGAAGACACGGTTCTCTAGGTCAAGTTTTATTTCTTTTGCCGCTAATGTCTCTATTCGTCGCGTTTCGTTGCGGAAGGGCCCGCCAAGACCAAGATAAAACCATGTGCAAGCAGTTATTTGGCTAGAGGCCACTTGTGTTTCGAGGGAGTGTCCTCTATCAGTGGACAGTATAATTACAATTGGGATCCGGTTCAAATGTGGTCAAAAGGCCTGCTTGCTTCCAACACCTGTGAAACCAACAGCTCATCTCATCTCATCATCAGCCACTTCTCTGGGGTCAAGTCGCGGTGGCAGCAAACTAAGTAGGGCACTCCAGATGTCCCTCTCCCCAGCAACACCCTCCTGCTCCTCCTGATGGATCCCAAGGAGTTCTCAGGCCAGATTGGACATGTAGTCCCTCCAGCAAGTTCTGGGTCTACTCTGAGGTCTCCTCCCAGTTGGACATGCCCAGAAAACCTCCAAAGGAAGGCGCCCAGGAGGCATCCTAATGAGATGCCCGAACCACCTCAACTGGCTCCTTTCGACACGAAGGAGCAGCTCTACTCCAAGCTCCCTCCGGATGTTCGAGCTCCTCACCCTATCACTAAGGCTGAGCCCATACACCCTATGGAGGAAACTCATTTCAGCCACTTGTATCCGCGATCTGACCGTTTTGGTCACTACCCATAGGTGAGGGTTGGAAGGAAGATTGACTGGTAAATTGAGAGCTTTGCCTTCCAGCTCAGCTCCCTCTTCACCATAATGGTCAGGTACAACGTCTGCATTACTGCTGATGCTGCACTAATCTGTCTGTCAATCTCTGGCTCCATCCTACCCTCATTCATGAACAAGACCCCGAGATACTTGAACTCCTTCACTTGAGGCAAAAACTCATCCCCAACCTGGACCGAGCAGTCCACCATTTTCCAGTAGAGAACCATGGCCTCAGACTTGGAAGGCATTGACTCTCAACCTGGTCATTTTACACTCAGCTGCAAACCGCCCCAGTGCGCGCTGGAGGTCATGTTCTGATGAAGCCAACAAAACCACATCATCTGAGAAGAGCAGAGATGCAGTTCTGAGGTTCCTAAAACAGATATACTCCTTACCTTGGCTGCGCCTTGAGATCCTGCCCATGAATATCACAAACAGAATCAGAGACAAGGGATAACCTTGGTGGAGTCCGACACCCACCAAAAACATGTTTGACTTTGTGCCGAGAATGCGGACACAGTTCTCACTTTGGTTATACAAGGTCCGAATTGTTTGTAGCAACTACCCCATTACCCCATACTCCCACAGTACCCCCCACAGAGTGCCCCGGGGTACACAGTCATAAGCTTTCTCCAAGTACACAAAACACATGTAGACTGGCTGTTCAAACTACCATGCCTACCTCAGCACTTCCACAAGGGTAAAGAGTTGGTCCGTTGTTCCATGGCCAGGGCAGAATCTGCATTGTTCCTCCTGGATCCGAGGTTTGACAATCAGTCAGAGCCTCCTTTCCAGCACCCTAGATTAGATTTCTCCAGGGAGGCTGAGCATTGTGATGCCCCAATAATTGGAGCACACCCTCCCGGGAAACCAACAATTTATTGATATTTGGATTGACCCGTGGGCCGTACTGAGTGAGGACGGGGGCCAAATGCAGCCCGTGGGCCGCTAGTTGCCCATGCCAGCTCTATAGTCTTGTCCGGGTGTTGTAACCTCTGCTTCTAATGATGGTGATGCAGGAACCAAAGCCATTTATTCTTCTGTTTCTCTCATTATAAGTCTCTCTGCCTAACAGCATCGACCTAATGAATAGAGTGTGAATACAAGATCAATTGAATGTGGATATATCACACAGCTTGCTGACTGGTTCACATGATTTACAGCAGCAATTTCCACTGCTGATGTTGATGCCTGTGAAAGGCCTGGTGCTGGAGACGTGAGCAGTGGTGGTGTGAAAATGTAATTATTTGATTGTGTTTTCGCTGTTCTGCTTGCAGAAGTGCCATGACTAATTATGTCTTGTAGTTTAAAGCATAAACACCTGTTCACCTGGAAAACAGCAATAAGACACTCAAACACACACACACACACACACACACACACATATATATATATAAGTATATCAATACAGATGTAAGAAAAAAAGTTTTAACGCATAGCAGTATAGGCCTGTTTTGTGCATCTCACACTCATCAGCTGCTAATATGGGACCCACATCAGCAGCTGATGAGTGTGAGCCTTGGGTGCCCATGCCCCTGTCACCGGTTCACCAGTTGCCCTTCTTTGGACCACTTTTGGTAGGTACTGACCACTGCATACTGGGAACACCCCACAAGACCTGCCATTTTGGAGATGTTCTGACCCAGTCATCTAGCCATCACAATTTGGCCTTTTTCAAAATCACTCAGATCCTTAACGCTTGCCCATTTTTCCTGCTTTCTACATATCAACTTCAAGAACTGACTGTTCACTTGCTTCCTAATATATCCCACCCATTGACAGGTGCCATTGTAATGACTTAATCAATGTTATTAACTTACTTGTCAGTGGTTTTAATGTTTTGGCTGATCGGTGTACATTCCCCATTAAAATTCTGGCTGGACTCGGGGCCATCTTTTTTTAAGCCACTTTATTTTGTCATTGTATTCTTACAATGAATTATATTTTTACAATGAAATGTGTCTTCTGCATTTAAGCTATCCTATTGTATAGAACAGCGGGCAGCTGCAGCACCCAGGGACCAACTCAAGTACTTCTTCCATTGCCTTGGTCATGGACACAGACAGGAGTATTAACCCTAACATGCATGTCTTTCTGATGGTGGGCGGAAACTGGAGCACCCGAAGGAAACCCACGCAGACACGGAGATAATATGCAAACGCCTATCTTAAAGACTACCAAGGACCTCAGCACACACTTTGTCTCTACCACACAAGCAGATGGGAGATTTAATTTAACATTAAACTTGGGATCTGGTCAGATGAATCTTTAATGACCTCTGTGGGGAAATAGGACAGTCACGGCAGCAGCACAAAGATCAGCACAGACAAATGCAGAGAGTACTGCAGGGGGAGGGGGGCATGGTGTAGATATTGGTTTGGAGGCAGGGAGAATCAGGAGCAGTTCATTTCGGAAATGAGAAACACTTTTATGGCACTAACTTCTCATTCTACATGTAAGATTGTTTCAGCAGGCACGTTGTGCTGTATATCTGCCAAGACTGTTTTGAAATGCTGCTTTCAGCCAATGCAAAAGGGATTAAAGACTTGGGATGGCCCCCGAGTAAGCTAATTCTGATTGATTTGAGTGCAGGGCATCTTTAATTTGTTGGGGGTTTTTTTTGTCTTTTTTTAATAAATCTAAAATGTAAAAGAACACAGGAGCGGAGGGAAACCTTCATAGATAAAACTGAAGATATTGAATAAAAATACCATCAAAAGTGGAGTTGCACCATCTTCCAATGTATGGGCTATTTGAAACACTCCAAAATTTCAACATTGACTGATGCTACTTCCAGATCTCTTATTTTTCTAAGAAAAAGAGGTGTTTGTTTGCCAAGAAGGATTCTCTGGCCTACAAATCAAGCCTCATTGTAAAAGAAATTAAATGATGTCTCACACTCACAGCTACCAACATCCGTCATTCCTTGTTGTTGTTTTTATTTTTTCATTTTTTGCTGAAAAGAGCAAAAAAATCTGTCAGAAAAAAAAACTGTGCCCATGTTTATCGCAATCCATGTCACTGTCGCAATATTTGGAAATAACACCACAATAAGGAGCATAATTTGTCAGCATGGCACAGCCCATCTCTCTGGCTCCCTCTCCAGCAGCGGGGACAGCCATGATGTGGGGGGAAAAGGCAATTTTTTTGTTTTTTTTTGCACACGGCAGCAAATCCGAGCTCAGGCCTTCATCAGAGGAAAGAGTCTCAAAGGATGGAGGAGAAACATCACCGCTCTGCAGGGGACAGCCAATGTCAGTGCAGCAAATGTCGCTGCTGCATTCATTAGAAGGCAGCAACCCCCCCTGGAGGATTCTGGGTAGAGTTGAATGGACCGGATAAATGAAAACCTACTGGCTTTCTTTATGCAGAAAATTCCATTCGTTGAAAGTAGAGCATGGTTTTAGTTTCTTTTAGGGGGGCCCACAGAGCAACAAACGACTATCTACTGTACCAGCCATTTGACAACACCTCCTGAGACAAAACTCGTTTAATTGGAACTTCAAACATGAGATACTGGTTTTTTAAAATTGGACCGGTGGGTGCATTCCCAGCATTTCCCTTTCTCACACCAAATCTTTTTTTATCTCATGTCTGTGATCAGTATGACTTCCGCAGACCACAAGCACCATGAGAAAGAGAAGAAAATTAATGGATGTTCAATAAAATGTCTGCATCAGGCCAAACAGAGATAATATATAAAAAAAGAAAAACCATGAGAAGGTTGCATTGGTGAAAAGACAATGCTTCTACAAAAATGTACCACCTGTATCGGCTGAGCAGAAAAAAAAATGCATTTCATCACAATGTAAATGACAAGTGACCAAGCTAGCACATATGCACAGTAAGTAGCATTTCATTGCAAGATGAGTGCAAAAAAAGATCCATTTTCAGTATCATATATCCACTTAAACACTATTTTTTTTGTCCCATTTGTATAAACTTACCCCGTTGTCTTTCCACATCCAACTGCATCTATTGTACTCCTATCAGCAAATAAACATCGCTCAGGCAAGGCATAGTTTATTATGCAAAGGACAACCATGCAGAGGGTCAGAAAAATCAATCCAGCTCCCACACCGCTCAGCTGTACAAATCAATGCTGTATGAAACAGTGGGGAACAAAACAGTCCTATTCTCAGCCATAGACTGATCCTTTGCACTCGCTACCAGCTTCCGTGAACACTGTTTTACTAATAACTGATTACTGGATTGTGCAAATTATTCCTAAGCTAAATGTTGCCCATTTTGCCAATACCTAATTTCCCCTCGGGGATGAATAAAGTATTCTGATTCTGATTTTACTGTTTGGTGTTGCCAGATGGGAGATGCTGCTTTAACTCAATTTCCCTTCAACATTTCAAAGACAGTGACATCAAACATGCTTATCATTCTGTGTGTGTGTGTGTGTGTGTGTGTGTGTGTGTGTGTGTGTGTGTGTGTGTGTGTGTGTGTGTGTGTGTGTGTGTGTGTGTGTGTGTGTGTGTGAGGGCCTCCTATTGGAGAGAACCACAGCTGGTCGTTTTAACTTTTATAGAGTTTTTTTTCAGTGAGAGTCTGATAGTGATGTTCTGAGCCCCATCACCCCACGAAGCAGAGAATTAATTGCAGCAACAGATTAATACCCGGTGACGCCTATTTTCTCCTGTCATCCAACAACCCTGCTGGTGCTGGTGCAAAGCCTGCTGGGTAAAACCTTACCAAATCGTCCCCCCGAGGAAAAGAAATAAAAGGGAGCTTTATCGAATGTCACTGCGGCTTGACAGTCATGCCCCAAAGTTGCTATGGCAACAACCAATCTAATTAATGTGCTAGGTAATAAAAGGTGGTCTAACGTCAAAGAGGTTACCGGCAGCTTAGATGAAACCCGGGGGAGTTTCCAATGAATATAGAGCTTTAATTTCCTTAGTCTGATCAATATGCTGTGTTGAAGCCATATCACCAACAGTCAGTCAAACAAATAGCTAGATAGCTAGATAGCTAGATAGCTAGATAGCTAGATAGATAGATAGATAGATAGATAGATAGATAGATAGATAGATAGATAGATAGATAGATAGATAGATAGATAGATAGATAGATAGATAGATGAAAGCGGAGCTGCCAGGTCTCAGGGTTGGTTTAGCGTTACAAGGTTACATAATGTTAATATTCGGGCCTCAAACAGCAGGTCTGTAAACAGAGTCACAGGGTGGGGCTGGACGTCACTTGCATAATTAACAGACTGTCTCTCTCTCTCTCTCTCTCTCTCTCTCTCTCTCTCTTGCTCTCACTCTCTCTCTTTACCCCCACCCCACCCAGTCCAGTCATGCAGTCAAAGGTCTGGAGCACTATGTCCTGCACATCCACTGGTCCGGAAAAAAAACGACCTAATCAAGGGCAGTATCCCTTGGCAGATGAAAACTGGGAGGCTCTGTGGCAGAAAGGAAACTGGGTGGTAGCGGGGGGGGGGGGGGACATAGGATGAAGCAGACATTTTGGTGTGCCAGGGAAGCTTCCGTTTGAAAAACAAAAACAAGTTATTGAAATCACCTGGAGCGTGGATGTGTTCTACATCATCAAAACTCCCCAAACCTCTGCTGTCTTTAACTATTAATCCAAAACCGTCAAAATGACAGCCTTGGTTGTTTGAGTGTCTAATACAAAACGTGTACCATACTGAACAACGGATGTAGGGACACAGAGGAAGATCAGCTGTAATCAAAGCATAGCGGTTGTTTCTGTATGGCAACCTCCATGGTGTCTGTTGTCATGTCTTGCTTGTATGTTATCAAGATGGCCATGGTAATATAAAAGGCAGTCTCCCTTATAAAAATAAAAAGCAACAAAACCCTTATCAAACTATCTGGATCATTATTAAAACCTTAAAATGCAATGCTATAGAACAGCGGTGGCTAACCATGTGCAATGGAGAGCCATGTGTATGCAGGTTTTCATTCCAACCCCACTGCACACCAGATGATTTGACTGATACATTCTTCCTCTTTGGTTGAAGGGTTGCTAATCAGTGAAATCACCTGGCGTGGAGTCTGGCTGGAATGAAAACCTGCATACACATGGCTGTCCATGTCACACGGTTAGTCCCCCCTGCTATAGAATAATATAGTACTCTGAAATGTTGATGTTGACTGTATATTGTGATTGAAATTATACAATTTTGATAGTAGCCTATTGTTGGTCATATGCATTGTTGTACATTGTGTGTATATAACATTTCAGTTTTGATCTGTTGTTACGCTGCTCAATTAGCCAGGTCTCCCTCAGTAAAAACAGTCTCAGTGTCACCGGGACTACCTGGATAAATAAAGGTTGGAGGAATGAAAAGGCCCATGTTGTGCTGTTAAAAAGTGGGTCATGAATGGCGGCTGTGATGAGATCAGAACAAAAGAGTGCGAGGCCTCCATCATTTCTCCACCCCCACACGCCCTCTTTCCCATACTGCCTGTCTTCATCTTCCCTTTTCAAGACTGTCTCGTTACCAAGGCAACCGCACCTGCCAGCGAAGAACCGGCACGTGCCTGTTAATGGCATCTCTAAGACCGTCTTCTTCAAAACTGATCTAACCTTTGCATTCAATGCGGGGCTTTCTTCCAGACATCTGAGAAGCACTCAGGCAGGGGACTGAAAACCAAAGTCAGTTTCACTGTTTGCCCTGGCTTGAAAATGACTTCTACATGGATATTTCTTCAATAATAAATATGAGTCATGCAACAAATGCCCCGTGTGTTTTTTGGATTGAAAAAATAAGACCACAGATAATGTCCATTCTTAATTGCTGATATTTGAATTGATATTCTCAGTGGGGTTGAGGAATAGATTGAGTAGAATCCGCAGGCCAGAGAAATGTGAGTGTTACCACATCAGGAATCAGGAACACTTTGTCATTTCATTTCATGTCTTTCCGTACATGAAATAAACAAAACATTGTTTCCCCCAGCCCACAGCAGTGCAACATAAAGACAAAAACACATATCCAAAAACTGCAAGAACTTCAAGAACACACATACTAACACATTTGTCTAAACTAACACATATATCCAAACTACAAAAAAAAAAATCACTGTCCAAGGGGACGAACACTGCCGGTCTGCATGGGCTAGCAGTTAGCTTAGGCTGCCTCGCTTCTGCGTCCTTTCAGACCGGCCTCAGTGTTACCTCCTCAGGCACAGCTCCAGGCAGGGACCGTGGTCCTTGGGCCCACCGGACATAGCAGACCAGGCTCCCCCAGCCAATCCAACACCAGCTTTCCCAGCCAGACACCCTCAACACACCTCCCCGCACTCCACACAACGACACCAAAAACACCACAGTCAACGCCAGGCAAGGCTGCCGCCAGACCGCCCTTGGTGTTATCGGAAGTCTGCATGGGCTAGCAGTTAGCTTAGCCAGCCCCGCTTCCGCGTCCTGTCAGACCGGCCTCAGTGTTACCTCCTCAGGCACAGCTCCAGGCAGGGACCGTGGTCCTTGGGCCCACCGGACATAGCAGACCAGGCTCCCCCAGCCAATCCAACACCAGCTTTCCCAGCCAGACACCCTCAACACACCTCCCCGCACTCCACACAACGACACCAAAAACACCACAGTCAACGCCAGGCAAGGCTGCCGCCAGACCGCCCTTGGTGTTATCGGAAGTCTGCATGGGCTAGCAGTTAGCTTAGCCAGCCCCGCTTCCGCGTCCTGTCAGACCCGCCTCGGTGTTACCTCTTTGGGCACACCTCCAGGGTGGGGTGTGGTCCCTGGGCCCACAAGACATAGAAGACCCAGCTCTCCCTGCTGATCCAGCACCATCTCTCCCACCCAACAAACCAAGACAAAACTTGAATGAAGACGTGGACAAAGACATTGCATGGATGGTACTGTGTGAGGCTGCCTCAAACATAAATTCATGCCGCCATCTTCCCACACAAGTACTTGGTGAGGCTGCTACAAATGTAAATTTGTGCCGCCGTCTTTTAAACCTTTCAATTGTTACCATAGATTCCATATTGCTTAAGTTGTTTATGGTTTAAAACCCTTTGTTAGTAGAAGAAGACAAAGTCTGCACACCAACACACCCTAACACACTATTATAGCAGGCTTTTAGATAAACATCACATCTGAATGCACATCTGAATGAAACATCTGAATGGCTCTTCACCAGGTTCCCAAGGTTTTCAAATGTTAAAAATATAATCAGGCCAGTGAGTCTTGTATTTATGCTTGCAGAATAGCTTGGAGCTTGGAGCTCAATAGCAGCCTTGCAGCAAATCAATATCCACATCATCTACTGACAAATTTGGAATTGGCCAGGTATGAGGAGCTAATCCCCCATAGTGCAAAATGAAATGAAATAATTAATTATTAACCTTGGAGGATGCTGCTATCAGGGTATGGAGCCCCTTTAATTGACCAAAGTTTTATCTTTCTGTCGGCCTGGTGGAAAGGCTTTAAGGGGCCTCCAACACTGCTGTTAATTGTATTAACAACAGACGGAGTAATGGAAAGATCTCAGCATATCTCTCTACTAGTTTACATGTAGGACAGAGCTGAATTATCTTCCAGAAAATTTGAATAAAATTCAGCGAGGGGAATAAATGTAGTTTGGAACATTTCACAGCTCTTTTATTGTTGTTATTTTTGGTGATTTTTACCGTTATTTGACGGAGAAAGCAGGAGGCATAGAAGGAGATACATGGAGGTCCTGAACCAGATCTAGTCAGCTGAGTCTATACATGATATATTGTTTTACTGCTCAAGTCACCAGTGAAATTTAGTGGTCGTCCACATGTCATGAGTTTGCCCTTAATGAGCCTTTTGCCCTTTAAAGATTATTTCCTTCCCATGTGACCTCTGACCTCTGGCAGGATGATCTCAAACGCGGGCTCCTCCACCAAGAGTGAAATGACCTGGCGTGTCAAACAGTTAGCATGCTGTCACAAGTTGCACTTCCCTGATGTGAACACTAATGTTTCTCTCATCCAAAGACATAAAGAGACACCAAAGGAGCCGTCAGTGGAGAAATATTTCCCTAACGTTCAGGCAATGGGGAGCATTCGTCTGGTACATGTTCATTAAGCTGGAATCGATGGTGTTATTAACAGGCCTGCATAGGATCTACGTGCCAAAAAGCCCATCAGCAGGAGGCCTCTGCTCAGCCCCCACACTGCTCAGATGACACTAGTGCAAATGAACTGCTTCTCTTTGGGGAAACAAAAAACACAGACCGACCGCCATGTCACTGGTCTTCATCTGCGTAGATGTCAGATGAAAAAAGGCAGTCATGTTTTGTTTTTGTTTTTTGCATTGGATTTCTCATTCAAAATGTGCCTGGCAACGCAAATCTACCATCAGATAGAACCACCTGGGTGGTGAACAATGACCCCACGATAGTGATGTACATGCATTTTGTTGTTGCTGTCCGACTTTTAACCCCATTCTGATCACATTTCAATTACATGCCATGCAAAGCAGATGACTAGAAGAGGGTGTCATTTCTTATTTGAATTGTTCATAATACGTAGGACAAAGGATGTACATTTCAGTCAGGTCATTTTCTCAAGGTCTTTTTAACCTAATTCCTTATTGGACAAAAAGTAGATTCAGTTATGATAAGAGATGAGATATGAAGAATTAGCCAGTAAATTTAGAGAAGCAATTAGGAGACAAAATTAGGTATTAATGTAATCTTTCACCAGAAGTGAGATGGTGAAGAAGAAAGAAAGCCTCTTTATTTTGTCATCGTCGGTTTCAACTACATTTGTTCTCTGTATTGTATAGGAGCAGTGGGCAGCTGCAGAACCTGGGGACCAACTCCAGTTCTTCTTTCCATTGCCTTGGTCAGGGACACAGGCAGGAGTATTAACCCTAACATGCATGTCTTTTTGATGGTGGGGGGAAACCAGAGCACCTGGAGGAAGCCCATGCAGACACAGGGAGAACATGCAAACTCCACACAGAGAGGACATGGGACGGCCTGGGGTTCAAACCCAGGACATTCTTGCTGTGAGGAAACAGTGCTAACTACTGGGCCACCATACAGCCATGCAGTTATATATGTACCATAGTTTAGTTTAGTTTAGTTTAAGGTGGTGCATTAAAAACGCTAAAAAAGGAAACACAATTAATTAGTGCAAACAAAATGAACAGAAGAAAGGATGCTTACAAAACATCTCCACAGAAAAGAGAAAGCATGGAATGTACCAATAGACAGCTCTGCATGAAGCATTAGTGTTCTGCATCAGACCTGAACACACCCAAGTCTGATTACCCAATGCAGTGAGCTGGAAGCCGCAGCAGAGAGCCTGCATGATTCAGGCTGCTTTCTGGAGCGGCATCCCTACTGCTAAAGAAGAAGAGACTTCCTCTGGTAATGATGTGATAATGGACGATGCTCTTAACTCGAGCAAGAGACATAGTAGAAGCGGCACTTATAGAATTGAGGATAATGGCTAATGTCAGAGAGTGAATTAGGCCTGTTTTTTTCCTCTCGGCATACAACCCGCCTCTTAAACCATTAAGCGTTTATGGATCAACATCTTGTGTTATTATCAAAAAATACAAATGTACTATTTTCTGACTTAAATTTTAAATGTATAATCAAACTGTACTGACTATTAAGGTTAAAAACATTGGATCATTGCATGAGCACAACCACCATCAACCAGATAAGACTTTAAAAAATAAAAATAAAAAATAAAATGAAGTAAATGTCCAGACATCCCTGAAGATCCATCTGGACATGCTAACACTCTTATCCAGAGACACTTACAATACCATAAATCCTGCAGTATAATAATTTTCAGCTTCTCGATCACCAGCATTACAAACAGCCAAAATGTAAGGAGGTCAAGGGTCAGAGCCACATCACCTGGACAATAAATGGAATGGAGAAAATGTGGATGACAAAGGAGTGCTGGTGAGAGGACCAAGAACTGGGAAGGAAAGGTTCAACGTAAGACAACATCCAGACAACCACAGACGATTTCTCGCCTGCTCAGCTCCAGCCTGTAATATTATCAAAACCCTCAATTACGTAACATTATGTAAGGGCCGTCCCTCCTTGTCCACTAGCTTTTTGCAGAGTCCTGCAGCTTTCTGCTGGAGGGACTGTGACTCAACAACCTGTCTGCTCCAAACAGCCTCTATAGCGTCTAACACAGAATAATAAGGCCCTATCTACCGGTCCTTCCTGTGTTTGGAGGCATGTGGACATGGTTCAAAAAATAGACTCAGGGTTATTATGGCGTATCAATGTCAAGACGCAAAATACATTCTGTTCATTCTGTTCAAATTTGCTTTACCTCTTACTGGGTTATGTAAAACTGTTGTGTTCCAGCAATGCTGGCCAAATGGGTCTTAATACAATAGCCTTGTTTGTAGACACCCCCCACCCCCACCCCTCAACTACCCAGCCAGCTCCTAGCATCCCTCCACACAGGACCTGCTACATTTAGCCTGACGCACACTGGGTCAGCATTACTCAGCCTAACACAGTTGCTTTTCAGGCTGTTGGTAGAAGCTGTGAAAACCCACTAGGAAAACAGGCAGATGGCATTGAAGCTAACGGAGCACTGTCACACCCCTTAGCTGTTCACGATGAGTCCCTCATACAGTCCCAGCAGTGGGGGTCCGGTCCCCTAGGGGCCCATTAGCCGGGAGAGGTGGGGGACAGTGGCTATGGACTTAACTGTACATCTGCATGGGAGTGTGCATTTGCACGAGTGTGATCTATTTGCATAAGCAATTAAAACTGGGATTTTATTTTAACATGCTAGTTGGTTCAAGTTCGAGTTTTTTACATGTCACATACACAATCGTATATTGAACAATGCACAGTGAGAAGTGTGGTAGCATGCTCCAGAGACTGTGCACGGAAATACAAAGGGTAAAACATGAATGCATAACAATAACAATACAATAAAACAGTCTGAATTATAAATTCGAAGTATGTGAGTCTCTGATCTGTGCTCAGTGCAGAGGGGCTTTTATCAACGTGACATACAACAAACACATCACAGCCAGCATGGAGTGGTGGACCAAACTAATGAAGAAAGGCCAAGCAACAACGCCAGCAATGACGTATCCCAGGGATTTATAAATAAGCTATGTGTTGGTCAATACTAAATAAGATATAAATGACAAACTGCAACGCAACTAAATACAGTTTTTTCTAATTCATCAGGCCAGATCTTCAGTGACATGGGTGATTAAACAGATTATTTACAGATGTTTTTAAGATCATCTTGCCCATTTAAAAAGCCAAATCCCGCCATTTTAACAGCACTGCCGTCAGCCAACTGAAACGTTTTTCTGGGGCGCTATTCTCCTTACAGGGACCACAGCAAGACGGGCTGTTGTTGTTGTTTTTTTTTTTCTTTTTTTTTTGGTAAAGATCCATTTGCAAAGCATTTTCCAGCGTACACCTAACAAACCCAGCCGTGCAGAGACACCATTTAACAACAGAGAAGAAAAGAAGCGGATAGCACGACGCTTCCAGAGGCCACCTGACAACCTCACTCGACGACATCATGATTCATAACCCAGCCACCCTACCCTAACCCCCCATCAAAGCCTGGAAATGAAATGACGATTCTCGTTTTAAGAAGGAAACACCAAAACAAAAACAACAAAAAACAACAAAAAACACGTAACACAATCTATTTCTGAGAATATGGCTTGATGATCAAGGATGGGTTACCTGCACGGTGGACGACCTTGTCTCATCGCATACAACGCTGCGACTATTCACTCACCACTCCAACATAAAAGACAAGAAACGGGTGCGTTCTAAAACCAGTGAAAGAGTTTGACTCGGATTGGACCTACTGAGACGAAACGTCTTAACCATCCCCCCTCCCCTCCTCCATGCTTGATATTCGCATCAGGATCACTGTCATCGCCAGACCCTCGCCGGGATATCCATTGACAATAAATATCGTCAGGAATACATTTTTGCCGTTGCATTGCAGTACAAATATCAACCGATGCGTTACCCGATTCAGATTAAAGAGCAAGTCTGTTGATTCTCACCTCATTTCCCGGTCGGTGCTGATCTGCTCAGGACGGGAGGGCGGGTAGACTGCGTGGAGCGGTGATGAAGTCTCCTCTGAGGGTGATGCTGGAGTCTGATGTCACTGCCTCTCTCTCTCTCTCTCTCTCTCTCTCTCTCTCTCTCTCTCTCTCTCTCTCTCTCTCTCTCTCTCTCTCTCTCTCTCTCTCTCTCTCTCTCTCTCTCTCTCTCTCTCTCTCTCTCTCTCTCTCTCTCTCTCTAACGCCAGTCTGTTCTTCTCCTGACTTGTGATTGTAGGCTAAATAAGACCAGGTGTGGCCTGCGGGGCGTTGTGCTGTAGCTTATAACGCGTCCTTTATGGCTGCTATTACAACACATTTGGGCTTTCAATACCGAGAAGGCTTTCGTTAGACCCTTGATCTAAATGTTATAGAATTTGGTGATTTAATTTCCAAACCAACTGCGTATTATTCTAAATCTTTTAAACAGATAAAATAGACCTCACTGTAGACATCATGCATTTGCAGTGCATAAATGATGATGATAGTCATGTTGGTCTAATGATATAGGTTAGGCCTGTTAATCGGAGGAATAAACCTGAGGTAAATTTGGGAGATTTTTAAAAATGTTTTTGATGATTTTAAGATCTAAGTGTTCTCAGCTGTGGTTTGCTTTGACCAACTGCATCTAGCATTTTTTGGCAATCCTCGCCTCCTAGCAATTTGACAGGTTATATTGAGGCTATGTGCTTCTCAATGACAAGCCTGTCCCCCATGGACTTATAGCTGTATATTTTATATATTTTGAATCAAAGTGATTATTGGAAAAAAATCGGTATCATTGTGAAATCCATCCCGAAGTCGCCCAAGTGTTTACGATGGACTGTGGTGTGCAGTTCCTTCCTCTATTGTGAGTGAAGTGATGGGAGATGCCACTTCCCGTGTTGTCATACTTATGCTAGACACTAGAGGGAGACAGAGGACTGTACCTGCGGCTACTACGACCAGCTTCCTGCTGCAGCCGCCCATGAGGAACCAGTCTCCTATCAAGGGATAGCATTATGGATGGTTACGTGGAAAAGACTGCATTTATACTTACAAATATTGTACTGGTTACACAATCCAATGACGTGTGTGATCATTTGTAAAAACAGTTCCCGCCCACTTTTACATAAACAACGAACTATGTCTTCCTCCATTAATCTTCTAATGGGGGGTGACTTACGAGACGCGCTAATAATTAAAGGCTTTGGAGGACGTGCAAATGGCTGCATTTATCTCACTGTAAAAGTGAAATTATCTAAGGTCATGTCAGTTTATATAGGGTTACATCCAAAGTGTTATCCAAATGATGTCTGCATTGTGCGCCGATTTCCAGAGTAGCTTATTCTGAGAGTCCCAACAAGTCACATTCCCCGTATGTGCAAACCTACCTGACCAGTAATAAAACTGATGCAAGCTGTTTTACCGCATCCAGGGGCTCCAGATTTGAGAGGAGGGGAAAGAATACCATTCTATTCTATTCTATTGAGGTTGAATAAGAATGAATAACACTTGTCGGTTTCGCCCTCTTCTGAATGTGGAGAGAGGGGGAGGGGGGCTGTATTTTGATGCGAAAGTGAAAGCTTATGTGGCCATGGACCAGTACAAAAGCAAAGCCACATCTCGAACCCAGTCTGACAAAGAACAGGTATTTTTAGACAAGAGCGTCCAGAGGAAAATGGATGCGAGAATGAAGGCGCCGCGCACACGTTCACACGCACAAACACGCACCGGGGGAAGCGCAAGAACTGCCTCCGGTTTGCGTCAGTCCTCTGTCCTAAAAGAGGGGGAAAAAATAGAAAGAGAAAAGCACCTCCTATCCTTGGCATCGGGGGGTTTAAATATGAGAGAGAGAGAGAGAGAGAGAGAGAGAGAGAGAGAGAGAGAGAGAGAGAGAGAGAGAGAGAGAGAGAGAGAGAGAGACGTGAGCTGCAGACGATGGGAGCAGAAACGGCAGGTTGTGTGTGGTGTAGAGCGGAATGACTAAGAGAGCATCATTACATAGGATGGTAGTGTGTAGGCCCAGACCCACGTAAAGAACTCCTATCGCGACACACTGAAAGTAAAAAGACGTCGAACGAGCGCCATAAGGTAAGTTGATCTCGGAATCATTTCCTCGTATGGGTTATGTATGTCAAGAGGATTACATGGACCGTTTTATCAAAAGATAGCCATAATATTTAATTTTGTTGCAGATGAAGGCTTTTGTGGATTCAGGTAGGCTAGCAGCTGGAAGATAGCAGCTCTGTCCATGAATGAAGTTAGAGAGGATTTAGGATGTGAGGATGATGATGATGCGGCCGAGCTCATTTAGGACTAGTCTGTCCTAAACACCTTTTATAAACTTTGCCAACTCATTAACGCAGGCTGACAATTGTCTTGTAGCCTGTTTCGTTTCGAATGTTAGTATCCATCTGTGGGTGTGAGTATATCTATGCATGTGCGTGCGTGCGTGCGTGTGTGTGTGAGAGCGAGAGAGAGAGAGAGAGAGAGAGAGAGAGAGAGAGAGAGAGAGAGCACCTGCCCATATCCCTAGCAATGAGTGCTATTATTAGTCGAGTCACACTAATTTGCATAATTTGAGAGAATAATGTTATTCCGGCAGATGATTATTTATACAACACAAAGGCTTCCAGCCGGTGGCTGTGGTTGGGCTCTCTGAAGTGGGTTGCCATTGTGCGTGTCATCTGAAGTGATGCTGTGTGAGGCTGACAGTATGTGTGTCGGCACAGGACTGAGCCATGCTGCCTTGACGTAGGTTTCTCTGTGGGAACCCACGTTTTGTTGTATAAGAATGTTGTGTGTCGTGACGCAAGTGACACATTCATAAGGGGAAAAGGCGGCGATGTGGTGGCGGTGGTGGTGCGGCGAGGGTCTGTTTGGAAATTATAGCTGCATCACACAGAAGGTGTCGTGTTGGAATTTGGGAAACCTCTTAATCTAGAGATGTCGACGTGAGCAGGGGGTTTCAATTGATTGATTTTTTGTGCCTTCAAATGGCATACCTCCACCACACCTTATTTCTGATGGTTAGATGGCCATACTTAACTTCCCCGGGGGACCCCCCCCTTTTTTTTCATCCCAATCGTATCCGGCCAATTACCCCACTCTTCCGAGCCGTCCCGGTCACTGCTCCACCCCCTCTGCCGATCCAGGGAGGGCTGCAGACTACCACATATGCCTCCTTCGATACATGTGGAGTCGCCAGCCGCTTCTTTTCACCTGACAGTGAGGGGTTTCACCAGGGGAACGTAGCGCGTGGAAGGATCACGCTATTCCCCCAGTTCCCCATTCCCCCTGAACAGGCGCCCCGATCGACCAGAGGAGGCGCTAGTACAGTGACCAGGACACATACCCACATCCGGCTTCTCACCCGCACCCGCAGACACGGCCAATTGTGTCTGTAGAGACGCCCGACCAAGCCGGAGGTAACACGGGGGTTCGAACCGGCGATCCCCATGTTGGTAGGCAACGGGCTACGCTACCCGGACGCCCGCCATACTACTTAATTTGACGTTTGAAAGACCATCTGATATGTTGAGGTCCACAGATATGTGTTAGCAATTGGGATAGCTCTCTTTTCAATGACTTTATGATACAACCAGAAACATGTAGATCTTTTCTTCACATGGAAACCTTCTCCAGAGTATCTCGCAGCTCTGCCAAGTGCGCTAAAAAAATGGTGTGGTTCAAATTCATACAATGCAAATCCAGTTTTGCCAGTTTGAAATTTCACCCGATTTGGGCGCTTATTGGCTTGAATTAGCAGGAACACAGTGGGGTCCTTCCCATGGGCGGTTTGTTCATAAGGGCGATCTGCGACGCACCACCCAAGGGGAAATGGGAGGGCATTTTTCTATCATATTGTAACGTGTATGGAGTTAGAAAACAACGAGACAGGAGACGTGAGAGTAGACGTAGTCGAGGTAGTTTACTAGCTCCAACTTAGCATGTCAAACATTCGACACTGAACTGAACTGTGAACCGGAAGCGGAAGTGCATTATCTGACCCCTCGCCTCTTCCCTTAAAGGTACACCGTCCTCTTAGGTGAATGTCTCTCGTTATATAGATGTGGGTCACCACACAGGCCCCCCCAGAATTCACCTACACAAAACAATGCAAAACAGCAAAAGTGCAAGTCATGAACATAAAAATAGACTCTACAACAGAACAGTCAATGACATAGTGCAAAGTCACGGGGAAAACAGGTGACGAGTCGGGGGGCAGACCCTGCGGCCATAACGGCTGCGCTTCACAGGAGGGGAAACAGATGGGGCCGAAACCCGGGCCATAGGCGGGGCCGAAGCAGGAACAGAGGCAGGTGCCGGGGCCGACCTAGGAGGGCGCCCCCGCCGCGGGGGTAGGGCCAACTGCATTGGCTCCCCAATGTCCAAGTGAGCGGGCTTGAGACGGTCTATAGCGACCCGCTCCGGCCTGCCCCCCATGTCCACCACAAAGTTCTTATCCCCCGCCTCCAGGACGCGGAAGGGCCCGTCGTATGGGGGCTGCAGCGGGGACCGATGGCTGTCGTGCCTAATGAAGACGTACCTCGCCGATGGCAGATCCTTGGGGACGTAGGACCGGGGGAGGCAGTGTTGAGACATCGGAACGGGAGCGAAGGCACCGGCAGCGCTCCGGGATGCACTGAGGTGAGAGGCGGCCGACCAGGGAGCCGTAGCATCCGGAAGAAACTCCCCCGGAACCCGCAGGGGCTGGCCATACACCAGCTCAGCGGAGGAGGTCTGGAGTGTAATGATCTGTGCCCTCTGGCTATGTTAACTTATAACATTAATGAAGCAAGGACGACTTCTCTCGTGCTGGGTGTTTATTGACCGACCGGATTCCGACTGACGTTGTTACGTACATCACGTGACTTTGTTGTGGCGCTACGGAAAGCCGTAAGGGACATTAGCAAATCAAATATTACTAGCAAATATTACATCTCCCTTTTTCTGAAAAGTGCTGCTTTCTCTGCAGAGATACAGACCACGTTGAGCACGTTTATAAGCGAATACAATCTTAATAAGAAAGAATATGAAAGTGGAACTCTTATATAACTGGACTGCAACAAAGTAGTGTAAAACATTTCCTTCACTGTCTAAATGTGACACCGTAATAACATTTCATCTTTTTTTTTCATTTCATTACTGGTAACTGCAAACAGCAGGTAGGTACACAAGGTAAGTGAACGCTGTAAATATTTCTTTTCAAAACATAGCAGGTATAGTACAGGTTGGTGTAAAATTATCTTTTTTTAACATTCATAAGTCAAGGATTTGTCTTGGTTTGATCGTGCGACCTGACCTCGTGGTGTAACCAGGCTGTGTGTCTGGTTGTCGCTGATTGTTCGTGTCTGGAGGTTCAGCATGCTCTTGCTGATGGGCTTGTGTGTTGTTGTTAGCGCTGGTAACAGTCTGCTGTGAAGTGTGTGTGTGTGTAGTGTGAGTGTTCACTCTGCTTTGTCGCAGGTGTTGACGGTTGCGTTGGTAGATCTGACCTTCTTTGGTTTGGATGTGGTAGCTCCTCTCTGTGTTCGCTGGTCTTTCCACAGTTGCAGGTCTCCAGGATCCATCCTCCTGCCGGAAGCGGATTGGTGTGCCTGCGGGCAGGTGGGGCAGAGGTTTGGCTGTTCGGTTGTAGTATGCCTGCTGGCGCTGTTGACATACCTCTCTCCTTTTGTGAACATCCTCCTGACTGGCGATCTGTGGCTGCAGGTGTTTTGCTGTTGATGGGAGAATGGACCGCAGCCTCCGACTCATCAGTAGCTGTGCCGGTGATTTCAGGTTGTCCACCGGTGTGTTGCGATACTCCAGTAAGCTCATGTAGGGGTCTTTGTTCTCAGCTTTGGCTTTGTCCAGGATGCGTTTGGCTGTCTGGACAGTCTTCTCGGAGAGGCCGTTGCTCTGTGGGTAGTGGGGGCTTGTGGTGGTGTGTGAGAAACCCCATGTCTGTGAGAAGTTGCGGAACTCACCAGAGCTGTAGCACGGACCGTTGTCGCTGATGATAGTCTCGGGGATTCCGTGTCGAGCCATTGCTGCTTTCAGCTTCATGATGACGGCAGATGAGGTGCAGCTGTAAAGTCTCTCTAGCTCGAAGAATCTGGAGTAGTAGTCCACAGTGACTATGAAGTCCTGTGAGTTCCATGTGAATAGGTCTGTGCCTATGACTTGCCACGGCCGCTCAGGTATGGCGTGTGACCTCATTGGTTCCTTTGCATTTGCGCTGCGCCGTTCTTGGCATATGCTGCAGTCTGCTACCGCATCCTCGATCTGTTTCCCCATGCCAGGCCAGAACAGTAAGTCTCTTGCTCGGCATTTGCTTTTTTCCACGCCAAGGTGGCTGGCATGGATGCGCTGTATCATGTCCTTGCGAAGCTTTTGGGGGACAATGATTCTCTCACCTTTGAACAGGATACCGTCCATTTCTGAGATTTCTGCTCTGTGGTTCCAGTATTCCTGGATGCTGGGCGGGCACTTTTTCTTTGTGTCTGGCCAGCCAGTGAGTGTGGCTCGTCTGAGTGCGGTGAGCTGTGGATCTTGCGCTGTTTCCTGCTTGATTTCTGTGAGTCTTGTGTCGCTCACAGGGATGTTGCTGAGGACTGTGTGCACTTGGGCCTCCATCCCTTCCTGTAGGTCACTGTCGTGGTGTTCTATTGACTTGCGTGACAGTGTGTCGGCCACCGGTATGTCCTTACCGGGGCGGTGGATGATTTGGGTGTCGTATTTTTGGAGCGCCAGGATCATCCGTTGCAGCCGGGGTGGTGCTGCTGCCAGTGGCTTTTTTAGTATTGCCTCCAGAGGCTTGTGGTCTGACTCCACAATCACTTTTCGTCCATACATGTACTCGTGGAACCTCTTGCAGCCGAAGACCACAGCGTAGAGCTCCTTCTCTATCTGTGCGTAGTTTTCTTCAGTGCTGTTGAGTGACTTGGACGCATAGGCAATTGGTTTGCCATCTTGGAGCATGACAGCCCCAAGGCCACTTTTGGATGCATCCACTTGGAGTCGCAGCTCTTTCTGCGGGTCGAAATATGAGAGTACTGGACCTGGGTGCTGTGTAATGAGATTCTTCATCTCTTGGAACGCCTTGTCGTGGACTGCATCCCACACAAACTCACTGTCCTGTTTCAGAAGCTGTCTGAGGGGTGAGTTTATCTGTGAGAGGTGTGGAGCAAATCTGGCGAGGTAGTTGATCATGCCGAGGACTGTCTCCAGCTCTGCTTTGTTCTGTGGGGGTTGCATGTCCTTGACCGCCTTCACCTTGTGTGGGTCTGGTTTGATGCCTTCGTGTGAGAGCGTGTGGCCGAAGTAGCTTACCTCGGACACGCATATGTGACACTTGTCGGGGTTGAGCCGCACCCCTCGCTCCCTTGTGCGCTTCAGCATCGCTCTGAGACGCTGGTCATGTTCCTCTTTAGTCTTGCCGAACACTAGTATGTCGTCCACTATGGCCGTCACACCGTCCAATCCTTCATATGTTTCATCCACGCGTCTCTGGAACTCGTCTTGAGCGGACACGATTCCGAATGGCAGTCTGAGGAAACGATACCTGCCAAACACTGTGTTAAATGTCGTCAACATTGAGGATTCAGTGCTCAGTTTGATGGCCCAATAGCCTGACCGCGCGTCTAACACGCTAAAGTACTCAGCTCCAGCAAGCTTTGTGGTGGCGTCCTCCAGCGTGGGGAGGGGATAGTGAGGTCGTTGTATCACTTTGTTAAGAGCTCTGGGGTCTAAACACACTCTAAGTTTGCCTGTCTTTGGCTTCTCAACAATGACGAGTGCGTTCACCCATTCTGTGGGTTCTGTTACCTTACAGATTATGCCGCCTTTCTCCATGCTGTCAAGCTCGTCCCTCAGTTTGCTGCGTAGGGCGATGGGGATTCTGCGTGGCGGGCAGACGACCGGCGTTGCATCTGGTGTGACGCGGAAGGTGCACTCGCCTGGGAACTCTCCTATTCCTTGGAAAACATCTGCATACTCATCCATTATGCTCTGTGATGTGACATTGTTTTCCTCGCTCACAGCCATCACTATTTTTACCAAGTTTAGGTCACGGCATGTTTTCATTGCCATGACTGGTGGGGCGTTTGTGTCAATGACGTAAAAGTCCAGCATAATTGCATTGTCTCTGTACTTACATTTGAGTTTGCATGTGCCTTTCACGCTCAGCGCGCCTCCTCCATATTCAGTGAGTCTGTGTATTGCTGGTTTCAGTGTCACATTTTTGAACAGCGCCTGGAACAGGTTGGTGGGAATAGTATTGGCCTGTGCCCCAGTGTCTAGTTTAAACTTTACCTTCTGTGGAGGTGTGCCAATTCCAACCTCTACGTAAGCCTGCTCGTTGCTTTTTCCGTTGTTCTCTATTGAGATGCAGTCTATGTACAGCTCTGTCTGTTCTCCCACAGCGGTGCTCTCCACTGTAATGTTGTCGAAGTACAGTTCTTCCTGTTCTCTGTCAGTGGTGCACTCTTCTGGGTTCTCTCCGACGGCATGTACTGTGCCGCGGTAGTACTTTGTCTGTCCCTGGGAGCTAGACTTGCATACTTTAGCAAAATGATTGAGCTTCTTGCATTTAATGCATTGTTTACCCTTAGCTGGGCAAGTGGCTTTAGCGCCGTGTAGCCCTCCACAATAGCTACACGCCCTAGCGGCGGTGCTAACGTTACCCTCCCTTTGTCTGAAGTTAGCGTTAGCTGCTTTGGGTGCGTTCGGTTTGTAAGTCTTTCTGCCTATTGCGTGCACCGTTTCATGTGTGCTGCCCTGGCCCATAAACGTTAGCTGTTGCTTTGCTAGCTCGTGTGAGCGGGCTACATCTATGGCCTTTTCTAGCGTTAGCTCAGCTCCCTGGCTAAGTAGCTTTTCTCTCACTCTGGGTGAGTTGGTGGCAAACACGATGCGGTCCCTGACCATCTCGTCGGCATTTGGGTAGCCACAGTCTTTGACTAGGAGCTTTAGCTCAGTTACAAATCGTTCGAAGGATTCACTCTCTCCCTGCATCTTTTCATGAAATTTATATCTGGCATAAATCGGGTTTGCTTTGGGGGTGATGTACTCAGTGTACTTATCGTAGTACGTTTCTAGCTTCTTGGCTTGTTCTCCGCTGAGTGTCCAAGTGTTGTGCACATCGCGCCCTTTTTCCCCTATCCAGAGCAGGAGGTAGCTGCATTTCTCCTCTTCATTCTTCCCGCGCAGGGGGCCCGTGAACATTAGCTCCGTTGTTTGTCGAAATCGTCTCCATGCTTCAGGTAAGTTCGCCGATTCCCAGTCCATCCGTGGAGCTGGAACGCCGTACGAATCCATATTGGGTATTTAAACTCCGCTACTCTGACACCATGTAATGATCTGTGCCCTCTGGCTATGTTAACTTATAACATTAATGAAGCAAGGACGACTTCTCTCGTGCTGGGTGTTTATTGACCGACCGGATTCCGACTGACGTTGTTACGTACATCACGTGACTTTGTTGTGGCGCTACGGAAAGCCGTAAGGGACATTAGCAAATCAAATATTACTAGCAAATATTACATGGAGGTCTTCCTTCGGGGCCGACCGCAGGCCGAGCATGACCCACGGGAGCCGGTCCATCCAGTCGCAGCCAGTGAGGCTTGCCCGCAGAGCGGCTTTCATGTCCCGATGGAACCGCTCACAAAGTCCGTTGCTCTGCGGGTTGTACGCCGTAGTGCGGTGGATCTTCACCCCCAGGTGCTCAGCGACCGCCGTCCAGAGCTCCGAGGTAAACTGGGAGCCCCGGTCGCTCGTGATGTCACCAGGCGTGCCGAAACGGGCCACCCAGCAGCCGAAGAACGCCCGTGCTACCTCTGCTGCCGTCGTGGGGGACAAGGGAATAGCCTCTGGCCACCTGGTGGCCCTGTCCACAATAGTGAGGAGGAACGTATAACCACGGGAGGGGGGCAGGGGACCCACCAGGTCAACATTGACGTGGTCAAACCGCCTCTCTGGAACCACAAACGGCGCCAAAGGGGCCTTGGTATGGCGGTGCACCTTGGCGCGTTGGCACGCCACACACGAGCCGGCCCAGGCTCTAACATCCTTACGGAGCCCAGGCCAAACGAACTTGACGCTCACCAGCTTGGTCGAGGCCTTCACTCCCGGGTGGGAAAGGCCGTGGACGGTGTCGAAAACTCGGCGCCGCCAGGAAGTAGGCACCAGGGGGCGCGGTTGACCAGTGGAGATGTCACAGAGGAGGGTGGTGTTGGCCGCGTCGAACGTCACGTCCTCCAGCCGTAGCGCCGTAGGGGTCGACCGGTAGTCTTGAACGGTCGCGTCCTTGGCTTGGTCCGCTGCCATAGCGGCGTAGTCGAGTCCCAAGTGAACGGCGTTAACAACCGCCCGTGAAAGGCAGTCGGCGACGAAGTTATCCTTGCCCGACACGTGTTGTATGTCCATGGTAAACTCGGAAACCGCCGCGAGATGGCGCTACTAACGCCCAGACCACGGTTCTGAGGTTTTGGCCATACAGAACGTCAGCGGTTTGTGGTCCACGAAAGCGGTGAACTGTCGGCCCTCCAATAGGAACCTAAAGTGTCTGGTTGCGAGGAAGAGACCCAGTAGTTCCCTATCAAAGGTGCTGTATTTGCGCTCGCTCTCACGGAGTTGTTTACTGAAGAACGCCAACGGCTGCCAGCCCCCCCCCCCACCCAATGCTCACACACGGCCCCCACGGCGTAGTCGGAGGCATCCGTTGTAAGGGCTATGGGGGCGGCAGGCGACGGGTGAGCTAGCAGCGCAGCGTTGGCCAGCGCGGTCTTGGCGGCCACAAAAGCCTCGTCCATCCCCGAAGACCAGTCCAGCTCGTCCTTAGACTTCTTACCCCGCAGGGCCTCATACAGGGGACGCATGATGTGGGCGGCACGGGGCAGGAAACGGTTATAAAAGTTCACCATGCCCAGGAATTCCTGCAGCGACTGTACAGTGTGGGGGCGGGGGAACATGGTGACAGCCTCAACCCTGGCAGGGAGGGGAACGGCCCCCTGTGGAGTGATGTGGTGCCCGAGGAAGGTGATGGACGACTCCCCGAACTGATACTTAGCTGGGTTGATGATGAGGCCGTGTTCGCTAAGCCTGTCGAACAGCTGTCTGAGGTGCGTCATGTGTTCCTCCGCCGACGCGTTGGCCACGAGGATGTCGTCTAAGTACACAAACAAAAATGGCATTTCGCGGAGCACAGAATCCATAAGGCGCTGAAACGTCTGCGCCGCCCCTTTAAGGCCGAAAGGCATACGTAAAAACTCAAAGCGCCCAAAGGGTGTGATGACAGCCGTTTTTGGGACATCCAGTGGGTGGACCGGCACTTGGTGATACCCCCGCACTAAGTCGATTTTGGAATAGATGGCAGCGCCCGCCAGGTGGGTAGAGAAATCTTGTATGTGCGGTATGGGGTACCGGTCGGGGGTCGTGGCATTGTTTAGGCGACGATAGTCCCCGCACGGGCGCCAACCCCCGTCTGCCTTATTAACCATGTGAAGAGGGGAAGCCCACGGGCTGTCAGAACGGCGGACAATGCCGAGGCGCTCCATAGTCGAAAACTCCTCCCTGGCTATTGCGAGCTTGGCCGAGTCGAGGCGTCGGGCCCGGGCGTAAACTGGGGGGCCCACTGTGGTGACATGATGTTCCACGCCGTGCTTGGCCACCGCCGAGGAGAAGGTGGGTGTGGTGAGCTCGGGGAAATTTGCGAGCAGACGTTGGTATGGATCCCCGGTGGAGAGTGTGTTAGCGAGGCACAGCGCTCCAGCCCCCCCAAGCGTGCAGGGGTATGACGCAAAAGAGACGGCATCAATCACGCGACAGTTTTTAACATCCACCAGCAGGTTGAAAGCACAGAGGAAATCCGCACCTAGGAGCGGGGTGGATACAGCAGCCATCACAAAGTCCCAGCCGAAACGTCGGCCGCCAAAACACACGTCCACATGTCTGATACCGTACGTCCGAATGGACGTGCCGTTGGCGGCGTCCATCTGGGGGCCGTGACTGTCGGTCATCGTGTCCACAGCTTGTGCTGGTAGTATGCTGCGTTGAGCGCCAGAGTCAACCAGCAGCCGCCGGCCCGACAAGGAGTCTCTGATGAACAACAGCTTGCAGTCACGGCCGGCGCCCATAGCCGTTAACGAGCGCCGGCCTTGGCGTTTCCCTGAACCCTGTAACTGCAGGGTTTGCGACACTGTTTTGCTTTTGCCCCAAACCTGGCATGGTAATAACAGAGCCCGTCGTCAGGTTGGCGGCGGGCTGTCACCGCAGCCGCGGTGTCCATATAGTCGTACACAGGTGGTGGTGGGGCGGTCTTGTGGGGTAGCAGGGCATGCACAAACTGTTGCCGGTTGGCCAGGAAAACCCTGTCTGCTTCAGCAGCCAGAGAACGATAGTCCTTGGAGGCGGCGAGAGGAGAACTGGCCAGTGCTGTGCGTACAGGTGCGGGGAGCTGCCTCAGAAAAATGTGTGTGAAAAGAAAGGCCGGATCAGCCGATCCCAGCACAGACAGCATTTTTTCCATTAACTCAGACGGATTGCCGTCGCCGAGGCAATTCAGGGACAGTAAACGGTCTGCCCTCTCCAGCTCCGACAGTTCAAATAGTTTCAGGAGGAATGTCTTTATAGCATCGTACTTGCCAGCAGCTGGCGGAGCTTCCAACAGTGTCATTGCTCGCGCCGTTGTCGATGCGTCTAACGCCGCCACTACGTGGAAGTACTGCGTTGCATCCTGCGTTATCCCTCTCAGCTGGAACTGGGCTTCCACATGTTGAAACCACGGCCGTGGATTATGCTGCCAAAAGTCGGGTAGCTTCACAGTAGCGGCATAAATGCTAGCGTTAGCAATAGCCATGTTGTTAGCACCGGCGTCGGGAGCGGGTACCGCGGCAGCATTATTCCCGGCGTCTTCGTTGTCAGACATACTCGTATTAGTAGTTCGATCACGTCGGGGTCACCAATGTGGAGTTAGAAAACAACGAGACAGGAGACGTGAGAGTAGACGTAGTCGAGGTAGTTTACTAGCTCCAACTTAGCATGTCATACATTCGACAACGACACTGAACTGTGAACCGGAAGCGGAAGTGCATTATCTGACCCCTCGCCTCTTCCCTTAAAGGTACACCGTCCTCTTAGGTGAATGTCTCGTTATATAGATGTGGGTCACCACACGTGCATGGATAAGTAGACACGTTGGTCCTTGACTAACGGGTCGGACCCTTTAGTCGACTGGTTAACGTTGTCGCTTGCGGTGCAGGAGATACGGGTTCGCGTCCCGGTTGTGGCGACGGTATCTCGGACTGCCCCCCCCCCGAATTCACCACATTGGTGTCAGAAGTGGGATGGAGCGACCGTAAGGCCATCGGAAGCGTAGGCGCCCTGAGGCGTGAAGGAGCTGATATGCTTAAGCGCGGGGACGCGCTTCCCGAAGGAGGGGGTAGTGTAACGTGCATGGATAATTAGACACGTTGGTCCTTGACTAACGGGTCGGATCCTTTAGTCGACTGGTTAACGTTGTCGCCTGCGGTGCGGGCGATACGGGTTCGCCTCCCGGCTGCGGCAGTTCCTGTGGTTACGTTGTCCCCGAATTCGCTACAATATTCTACCACTGTGTTACAGCAGTTGTGACTGTTCTAGACAGTTTGACCCGCCTCTGTATGTCATTGTCCAATCAGCGTAAGGTCGTGCTCCGTGGAGTGCCGCCCCTTTTGGGCGATTTCGGTCCGGTTGAAAATCGCCCAGATCGCTCTGATAGACTCGTGTAAAATCAAAAATTTTCAAATCGCAGGCTCTACAATGCAATCCCTATGGGTTCCGGGAGGGCTTGCCCTAACATGCTTTCGTCATACGTAACCTGGGGGTAATACGTAATCAGGGGACGCAATCGTCATACGTAATCAGGGGACGTATAATGGAGGCGGTCAAGTCTGCTACATTTGTAGTCATTCAAGCAGATGAGACCGCCGACGTTTCAACAGTCTGAACTGGTGCTCGTGGTGAGATACATCGACGCGAACCATGCAGTTCAGGAACGTTTTTTTTTATTTCCCCCTGTTATTGATGCAACGTCTACTTCGCTTGCCAGTGTGCTCTTGGACAGACTGAACGGTCTTTTTTATCCGACGGTGATAAGGAGAAACTCATTGCGCAAGCATATGACGGAGCCAGTGTGATGAGGGGAGAGCGGTCTGGTGTGCAGCAAAAGGTTCGTGAGCCTTTCCGAAATGCCCATTATGTGCATTGCTATGCACACCAACTGAATTTGATTATGCAGCAAGCCACTTCTCACATCCCAGCAGTGAGAGTTTTCTTCTCCGATCTGGGCGGGATTGCCAGTTATTTTTTACCCGGTCACCCAAACGCACCAGCATTCTTGACCAGATTGTTGCACGAAGGCTGCGAATAGCTTCATCCACAAGATGTCGCTTCATCGGAAGAATCGTCAACACCGTGTACGAGAACCTAGTTGAGCTCATACAATGTTTCGAATCCATCAGGACTTCGGGTTCATTTGACAACACCACGTTATGGGAGGTATCTGGCTTTCTGAGGATGCGACAGGATGATGACTTCCAGTTTTTTCTGCAGTTATTTCATCAAATCATGCCTCACGTTGACATGTTGTATCAGCAGTTGCAGAAGAAGGACATTGATACAGTCTTCATCAAACGTGCCATCCAGAGCTTCACAAGCAGTGTGCAGGCCATAGGGTAAGATTAGATAATATCGTTCAATCCTTCTCAATACAGAACCTTGCCTTAACGAAATGTATACATGAAGTAAAGCTATATTAGTGTTGGATATTAGCATTTTCTTCTCATTTTTAAATTTTATCAGGCCCTTATATTTTCATGTACTAACAAACACTGTTGGTCTGCTTGCCCTCAGGGACTCATCTCAACAGCAGTAGCAAGTAGTGACAGGAACCACAAGACCATGGAGGGCCTTAGGAGAAGAGAAGAAGCAGAGGCTGTCCAAAGAGGTCTGGGATACCATCCTGGCTCATGCCAAAGAAAGGTTCTACTTCACTGACCACCTTGTATGTGCCACACTACTACAAGCAGAGATGATTCAACAGCACTGTCATACATTTCCTGTTCAGGCTCTGAATGCCACTGTGAAGGCATATCCCATGTTGAACAAGGCAAAACTCAAGACAGAACCATCTCTTATCTCCGATAATCCAGAATTCAAGGGCTGCTGTGGTGCACTGGTGCTATACCAGGTCCTAATGAGATACAACCTCCAGGAGACATTTACTGAGACTGTGGCTCTATTGAACATCCTCATAACCACTCCCATGACGACTGCTGAAGCTGAGAGGTGTTTCCCAACATTAAAGAGAATTAAGACATTCCTGCGAAATGCAATGGGCCAGGAATGTCTGAATTGCACTGGCCATGCTTTCCATGGAGAGGGAACTAGTCAGGAACATGCCTGATTTCAATGAGAGGGTTATTGATCACTTTGCTGTTTTGAAAGAGAGATGAGCAAAATTTCAATATAAGTAATGTAGTTTAAAGAGTGACACATTCTCAGTCTCTGTCTGTCTGTCTGTCTGTCTGTCTGTCTGTCTGTCTGTCTGTCTGTCTGTCTGTCTCTCACACACACAAAATCGGCTAAGTGTTGATGTGGATTTAAATAGTTATTTTTTCATTCAATTGCTGTTTTTCAGGCAATATGTTCATCTCTGTTCATGTTTGTTAATGTTCATTTTTACAAATCTATACAAATTGCTGTGTTTCCCTTTTTACAAATTATATGCTTCACTTTCTTCATTAGTCTTCATCAAAAGCTGTTGGTGTGAATTAGGCTGTGGTGCATGTCTTTTCCATTTCAACTATGAGGTCTTTTGAAAAAAAGTGATGAATGTTTAACTATCGGAATTGCTTATACCTGGTTTGACCTAGTAGCACCTCATCATTCTGGTTTGGTCTTTATGAAATGTGTAAAGCCAAGATGCACTGACAACACTAGGTCAAGCCTCACTTTTTCTCTCTTTTGGGATTTCTTTATTCTGCTTTTGTTACAGTAAATAGCCCTCTGGTGGTATCCTTGATAAAAGCAGAAATTGTAAGATGTGAAGATCCACTTCACTCTTCTATTTTATATTCCACGTCACTATTCTATTTTGTATTCTATCCTATTGCTATTGCCATTCTATTACTATTTATAGTTCATTGTTGAATGTGTCCACTTTCATTTGCACTTAAAGATAATTAAGCTGCACAAAATCTTTAAAATGTTCATGCAATCTATTCAAATAGCCAGACTCTGTATTTGCTGTTTGTTTCTTAAATACAGATTATTGTTTGTGTAATGTTGAGGAATTTGAATATACTACCCCTTTATTGCTTGCATTTTTATAAACTATTGTGTACTTGCAGTTTATTTATGTTGTTTGTTACCATGTTTACAATCATACCATACCATTGTCACCTTTCATAGCTGACAGTTATATGAATGTTCACTTCATGCAATTTACTAGTACTAGATACTAAATAGTTTCTATCTGATAACCTAGTTATTGTGCCAGTGCAATTGTAAGCCATTTGTAATGGGGGAAAAAAACAAAAAAAATAAAAACAATTCTTTCAAGAACTGTTAATAAGTACTTCTAATGTTTTTGACTTATATGTAGTCCTCTTCTTTATTAATGGTAAAGCAGCTATCTCTCTCCATGTTCAAAGGTATTTGAAGGTAAACTGACTAATGACAGTTTATCTGTTGATGGCCATAGGGGATTGATCATATTCATTGTAGAGCCAACAAATTTTTATTTATGATGACTCTTGGATGTAACTTTCCACAAATAGGCCTAGCATATAGTATGTAGCTTATCTAGCAAAAAGGAAAATCTTTGTGTTGTGTGTTGCCATCTAGTGGTTACGGGTGGTATTGCTATGTGAGTTGACCAGAAAAAAACAAATTGTGACGATTGTCTAGCTACCTATTGATTTACCCATTGAACGGGTCACCTTAGTCATCATCGCAACAATCCCCCCCCCCCGAGAAATTTGTCAGGAGCCGCCCCTGGTCCTTCCAAATACATGTGCTTTCTGTGTTTGTTGTGTGGGGTTTCTTCAGTTTTCTCCGACAGTAAACCAGTACAGTTCGTATAGATTAGGTGAATGGTTGACTCAACATGGCCCATAGGTGTGGATTTGAGTTAGAACTGTATCCGTGTGCCCTGGAATTGACTACTGGCTCGTCCGTGATATCCTGCTGCCTTGTTCCCAGTGCTAACGAAACTAATGTTAATTAAGTGGAGGCCGAGAAGGAAATAAGAAAGGAAGGAATGAATGAACGAATTAACGAACGAACGAATGAATGAGATTTACTGCCTGACTCACTTTTCCCCCCCCTGTTTTTCTCCCCAATTCTATCCGTCCAGTTACCCCACTCTTCCGAGCCGTCCCCGTTCCACCCCCTCTGCCCATCCGGGGAGGGCTGCACACTACTTATTGCCTCCTCCGAGACAGTCACTAGGCGCTTCTTTTTACCTGACAGTGAGGAGTTTCGCCAGGGGGACGTAGCGCGTGGGAGGATCACGCTATTACCCCCAGAGCAGGCGCCCCGATCGAACAAATGAGGCGCTAGTGCAGAGACCAGGGCACATACCCATATCCGGTTTTCCCCCCCGCAGACACGGCCAATTGTGTCTGTAAGGACGCCCAACCAAGCCGCAGGTAACACGGGGATTCGAACCGGCGGTCCGCGTGTTGATAGGCAACGGAATAGACCGCCACGCCACTCCGGACGCCCCTGCCTGACTCACATTTGATCAGTTTAAAGCAACACGCACTGGGGGGCGCTAGTGCGCAGCGGATGGCGTGAGATGTGCTTTTGGGAGCTCCTCTCCATTTGTCTTTCACAAATTCACAAAATTAAATCCAAAACAGGTGATTTGTTAATTAACCATAGAGAAATAAACAACCAATTTAAAGAATTTTATTCAGAATTATACACCGCTAAGTCTCAGGCCACTAGTGCAGACTTTGCCGGCTTCTTCGACTCTCTTAATTTGCCAAAACTGGATGAGTCAGCTAGGTTAGAATTAGATTCAACTTTTTAAGAGATCGACTTAATAGAGGCAATTAAAACGTTTCCCTCTGGTAAAGCGCCAGGTCCAGATGGGTTTGGTTGTGAATTTCACAAGGCATTTCATAAGACAGTTGCCGTACTTTTGCGCTGGATGATTAACAACTCCATTAAAAGTAACAGAATTCCTAAGTCCCTATATGAGGCAAATACATGTATTTTGTTAAAAAAAAGGTAAGGAAACGGAAGGTAAGGAAACGGAACCCGGAAGTTACAGACCCATTGCTCTCCTCAACTTTGATCAAAAGTTGGTTACAAAAATACTAGCTAACGGATTGGGGAGGCATATTTCGTCAATTATACACCCTTGTGTGGTTGTGAGACCAGCTATGTTATATGGTTTGGAGACATTGGCACTGACGAAAAGACAGGAGGCGGAGCTGGAGGTGGCAGAGTTGAAGATGCTAAGATTTTCACTGGGAGTAACGAAGAAGGACAGGATTAGGAACGATTATATTAGAGGGACCGCTCAGGTTGGACGGTTTGGAGACAAAGCAAGAGAGGCAAGATTGAGATGGCTTGGACATGTGTGGAGGAGAGATGCTGAGTATATTGGGAGAAGGATGCTGAATATGGAGCTGCCAGGGAAGAGGAGAAGAGGAAGGCCAAAGAGGAGGTTTATGGATGTGGTGAGGGAAGACATGCAGGTGGCTGGTGTGACAGAGGAAGACGCAGAAGACAGGAAGAAATGGAAACGGATGATCCGCTGTGGCGACCCCTAACGGGAGCAGCCGAAAGTAGTAGTAGATACACCCTGACCAAACGGGGTTTATCCCAGGTAGATTCTCATTTTGCAATGTTCGCAGGCTTCTGAATGATTTATATACCAACCAGGTCAGGGACTTTGGAGCGGTTATCTTGTCCCTCGATGCCAAAAAGGCATTTGATCAGATCGAGTGGCCCTACATGTTTGAAACACTTCAAAGATTTGGGTTTGGGGATTCCCTTATTGCATGGGTCAAAATGATGTTTCTCTGCCCATCGTCCTCTATCCTCACCAATAGTGACAGATCTGGGCCTTTTGACCTACAACGTGGGGTCAGACAGGGGGATCCTCTATCTCCCTTACTTTTCGACATTGCCCTTGAGCCCCTTACAATAGGAATTAGGAATCATTCCGGTATCAGAGGCATTCAGATAGGACACCTGGAAAGCCGTGTGAGCCTTTATGCTGATGATACATTGATATATCTCACCGACTCAGAAGCCTCTGTTCCTCCCTAGTTAGATCTTGTTAAATCGTTTGGCAAACTCTCTGGTTACACATTTAATTGGGGTAAGAGTGAGTTCATGCCACTATTGGACAGTATAGATTCAGATTTCCTTAACACTCTACCATTTAAACTAAAGTATGATCATGTGACATACCTAGGGCTTATAATACCACAAAATCACAAACTGTTATTTAAACTCAATTATGCTGATATGCTCACAAAGCTTAAATTGAACATAGAGAAGTGGAGGATTTTGCCATTGTTAATGGTGAGGCATATTAACGCAATTAAGATGGTGTCGCTCCCTAGATTTTTGTACTTATTTCCGAATCTGCCAATCTTTCTGACGTCATCATTTTTTAAGAAACTGGACTCGATTATCTTTCCATTTGTTTGGGGATATAAAGCTCATTGCATAGCTGAAGCACATCTTCAAAAGACAATAAAGGAGGGAGGCTTAGGCCTTCCCGTATTTAGGAACTATTTTTGGGCAGTCAGTGCAAGTGCTTTGATTTACTGGCAATGGGGATTCCCAGATAAGACATCTGTGGCTAAGCATTGAAACTAAAGCAGTAAAAACTCTTCCCTTTGTACTCTATTTTTTTCCAAGACAGAATTCCCTGATAAATTGATTGGTAATAATTTTAATCGAAGAAACTCTCTTAGGATTCTGTATCAGATCAGAAGTGTTAACAAACTGCCTAATGTCTCAATATACACACCTATATGTAATAATCATTCCTTTTTGCCATCTCACACGGATGGAGCATTTGCTGTCTGGAGAGACAGTCCAAGAAGGACAAACTGTTGTTCTTTACATCTTCCCTTGTGAACGTAATGTTCTTGTCCACTGTGACGTCCACATTGGGGAAGACAGAAGCCTCCACACTGGGGTTTACAGGAAGCCTACACACACAGACCAATATCTACTTTGCGACTCACACCACCCTCTGGAACACAAACTGAGCGTCATCAGAACTCTGCATCACAGAGCTGACAATGTGCCCAGCAGCACTCAGGCCCAACAGGAAGAACACAAACACCTGAGGGGAGCTTTAAAAACCTGCGGCTACCCCAGTTGGAACTTTGTGAAAACTGCAACACATTCCAAAAAGACCAACCGGGTGAGCGATGAGGAGAAAAGGAACATAAGGAATAACATAGTCATCCCGTATGTTTCTGGGGTTTCCGAGAAACTCAGGAGAATTTTTAACAAACACCGCATCCCAGTATACTTCAAACCCAGCAAGACACTCTGACAAAGACTGGTTCATCCCAAAGACCGCGTACCACACACCCAAAAAAGAAATCTGGTGTATGCTGTACAATGCAATGAGGATTGCACTGACCTATACACAGGAGAAACCAAACAACCACTACACAAATGGGTGGCCCAACGCAGAAGGCCAAACTCCTTAGGACAAGACTCAGCAGTTTATCTACACCTAAAGGAGAAGACACACTCCTTCGAGGACAGCGACGTACACATTTTGGACAGGGAAGATAGACGGTTTGAAAGAGGGGTGAAGGAAGCCATCTATGCGAAACTGGAAAAACCATCCCTCAACAGAGGAGGAGGCCTGCGACACCACCTATCTCCCACTTACAATGCCGTCCTTTCATCTCTACCCAGGAGACTCAAGAAGCTTAGCCTCCAAAAACAACAGTCGGTCACTACTCATGACCACTGAATGGAGCACTAACGAAGTCGAAAGTAACACCCCCAACGACCATCACTGCTTAACATCGGATCACAAAGGGCCACACATATATCAATAGCTCTGATAACGACGGGCGTTGCTACACATCGGAACACAAAGGGCCATGGACATCAATAGCTCTGATAACGACTCCAAACAGGATAAATATCTGAGTTTCAACACCAGCCAGTCAGACTAGCTTGGTCTAGTCAGAAAGGCACGAACTGATGAAGCCTCTTGGATGAGAGGCGAAACGTCTTCACGGATTTATAACCAAGTCCTATTGCACTTGATTCAATTCCTTTGGATTACAGTCTGTAGTGATGCAACCCGATACTCTTTACCTTTTATCTGTACTCTGGTAATTCCTGTGTGATTTCTTGAAAACTGCTGTGAACAAAGTTATATACCTGTCTGGCAGCTTTTTTTCTCCTTTTTGTTGTTTCTGTTTTTTTGTTTGTTATTTTTTGTTTTGTCTTGGTTTATTTTGTGTGTGTCTTGAATATAAAACCGAAAAACTGAAAATAAAATATATATATAAAATTTTTTCAAAAAAGGTGGTTGATTGCACCTTGAACCACCTGTCATAATGAGTCCTGCAAGTTTGATAACATTTAAGTCTCAAAATGGATTAAATGGCTAAGTTAGTCTGACCTATATGGATAACAATGCATGTGAAGGTGATGGCAGAGGAGTTAGGGGACATGATGTTAAGTGCTCTGTGTAGCTGCCATGCAGTGATTGTGTCCTGATGACCTGCACCCATGGGAGCCATCGGCCGTTCTGTGCTAATCAATAGGGAATCGCCTACACAGGCATCTCCAGTGTCTCCTCCTCATTCAGAGGGGACACTTCAAGCCTTGATTCATTCCGCATTGCCTACAGGCAACAAATGCAGCACTAAGACATTATTCAGCCCAAGTTTCACGCAAAGTACAGATCCTTTCAGTCTCAAATGCTAAGGACGAATATTTTCATTTGAATGTGGAATTAATTTAAAAGATGAGTCAGCATTTGCACGTTAGCCTTTTGGAGAGACAGAGCAGAACAGATGGAGCAGAGTTAAGATTTCTCCCGAACACCAGTGATTTGGATCATCGAAGAACACTGACGTGTTGGGGTAAAGTGACAATATGGAATTCCTATGGCGTGGACTGCAGCAAATTTGGCTTTGCACGCATACTGTAATTCTTGAAACGTGAGGTGTTGTGATGTAACCGACGTTGCCGATTACTCAGAATTCTTGTGGTCAAGCCCTGGTAGGGGTGGGCACCAAACCATCAAACAGGATGTGATGTAACTGTCCCTCATGCTGATCAACTGTGGCGAGCACAAATCTGATTTAGATTTTAGAATAGCCATCTGTATTCGATCTATATTCCGTAGACAAGAGCCTGGAGAGGGAAATTGATTCGAGAATGGTGGTGCACACACGCATTCACGTGCACAAACAGGCGCGCGTTATGATATTTTAAGTAGGGGGGCTGCCAACTAAAACCAAAAGTATTGTAACGTGCATGGATAAGTAGACACGTTGGTCCTTGACTAACGGTTCGGACCTTTTAGTCAACTGGTTAACGTTGTCGCTTGTGGTGTGGGAGACACGGGTTTGCGTCCCGGCTGTGGGGTCCCGGACTGCCCCCCCGAATTCGCTACAGTATTGTGGCGAGCCGGCGTGGAAGAATGAGTCGAGGGGCAGAAGATCTCTTTTTAATCACAACTCCCGTGCCCCATACACCACACGAACCCGGGAGTGCTCTTTTATTCACACCGGTCAGAATGCATCAGAACTAACAACAACTTAAGGGCGACATCAGTCCCAGTCACGGTCCTACAGTCAGTTAGTCAGTAAACGGTCTCCTACTAAGTCTTGAGTCGAACCCACAAAACAGCAACACAAGAATAACCACAACATGAACACCACATCATTAAAACACAATTTTAAATCTAACATTAACAGTCCCATCAGCCATTGCGCTCTCCCAGCGCAGAACTCCCGACAGTAAGAGCGACCCCCTCCCCAGGTCGCTACAGTATGACGTCATTGTTTTGTTTGTAAGGCGCGTATATAGCAGATTTGAATGGATTTTCATTTTATTATTAAAAATGTACATTCCACGCAGCGCTAGCCCACTGTTTAAAATAAAGGTATGTTTTTTTTTTTTTACATTTGTACATTAGGAAAAGGTAGGCATACTGTTGGGTCTAAGATATTACACAGCCACCTGCCAATACTGGGGGGGGGGTGCACCCACCACTAGGGGGAGCTGCAGCCAGCCCCCCCCCCCTCCCGTGCAAATATGCACAAACGCGCATGACCGTTTCTGGTCATTCCACCTCATTTAGAAATACAGCAAACTGTAACTGAAGATTGCATCCTGGAATCCATGGGAGCTATAATTTGAAATACTATGAGTGATCCCGTGAACCTGCGAAAACACACACACACACACACACACACAGTACTTACAATGGAGAGAGGCCCTCCCCAGGGCAGAGCAGACACAGGGAAGATCTGTAGCTGTGTCCGCCCAGCAGGATGCCAGTCATCCTCTCTGCTGACCTTGGTCCTCTTCCTGAAGGAGGTCATCCATCAGTCCCCATTATGTGCATTCACATCCAAGTCCATCTGCCCCCATGCTCAATAGTTTACACTGTGATGCATCCAGCTCCGGCTCTGCCCGGCTCACTTCGATGGCTAAATAGGCGGATCTACATGCTGAGGACCTGTAATTTACTATGGCAACTCCTGGAGGTTTACAACCTCGGTGGTGGTCCCGGAGATCTCATTATTTCCCCGTATTTAATGCATGTTGTTACATGTGAATACAGACGGAGCTAGGGAAGTATGATTACATATTGAGGGGGATTGCTATAAGGACATTCGGCTGCTTCAGTGTGGGCGATCATCAGTTTTCACCAGGCTCACATTTCACAGTGACACAAGATGGAAGAGTGTCCATGTGCTTCTTTTTAATAAGATTATGTGAGATGGATACAGTGTAGATTGATATAGAATTATCATAAGATACTTAAAACCAGTGATAGTCAAACGTGTGCCATGAAGGGCCATGTGTATACAGGTTTTCATTTGAACCGTCACTTATTTAAATCTTCATTATGCATACAGTGTGAATAACAGAAAAATATATACATAAAAATATAAAAAATATATACATATATTTAAATATATGAAGATATATACATGAAGGTATATGGTATAAAATAAGCAATGGAAAAACATGACTGTATACATTAACTGTAAGATGTGTACCGTGCAGAAGTTTAGAGTTAGGTGAATTTAAGATGAATAGTTCATGGATGACTTTATGATCAAATGAACATAGTTAAAAGATAAATCAAGCACAACATGTGTAAAAAGTGAGATGATCTAGGTTATGAGTTAAATCATGGTGTCAGGGAAGACGGTATGAAAGGACCTATTGTATATGAAGACATGAATACGTGAGGTTCACTACACCGTCAACATCACAGTGTACAGAATAGCTTTCAGTACAGCAGTGTGTAGTCTGCAGCATAGTACAGAGCCCGCACAGGATTTTCTTGTTGTTTCAGGCATCAGCGATCTGGCCTCACACCTTCACTGTGCAGTGTTGCCTTCTCGAGGGAGCCATTACACACACACACACACATACACACACACGTAGCCCGTAGCCCGAGAGGCTGGGTAGGCAGAGAGACACCAGGCTGACCCTGAGGGAGATAGACAGAATAAGGCAAGAACAAGCAGCCTTTATCTAGGCTGCTACAAGCCTTCTATAGACAATGGCCACAGTCAGGAGGTGTGTGCGTGTGTGTGTGTGTGTGTGTGTGTGTGTTATATTCTCTTCTCTGGCCTGTTCTTTTAAAGAAGGGATGTGCTTATAGATTTTTTTATTTAAATGACAAGCCGTAGTCTGGGCAACAGTAACTTTTAAGGTGATGTTATGCAAAATCCTAATTAGTTGTACTCAGAGGTGGACAGCCCGGCTCCAGAAAGTGAAAGTCCGACCATGTATTTGTTCTAGCCATTCACTAAACAAGGAGATTTCACGCTACCTGGCTGAGGAGTTGTGCTAATTAAATTCAGCTGGTGTAGTGTATGGGTGGAACAAATACGGGGCAGCACTTTGACTTTCAGAAGCCAGGTTGTCCACCTCTGGTTGTACTGATAAACGCTACATGTTGGTTCTGTGTTCTGTGTTTGGGTTACATCCGCTCTCCTCCTTGCTAAAAAAAAAACAAAAAACAAAACAAAAAGAGCATACTGATGGCTTTTAGATGAGTCATGAACGTAGTTTAGTCATTGTGAGAGCCGATGATGTAATATTTTAGAAACCAAATCAAGCAAGTAATGTGGAAATCTCAGATCTGTGATTTTCTAAATCCAGTGGGTACAATGAGATTATGTCTTCAATATCAACATTCGGAGATGTTAAGTTATAAGATCTGATTTAAATGAATAAAATAGGATTAGTTATGAAAAAGACTTGTGCTGTTAAGACAGCATTTAAAGTGTCTCATTCTAAATTGCAACTGTCCTGCAGAAGTTGACACTTGAGTCATTGTTTAGTATACATATTGCCTTATCAGAGCGGATTGCTATTTGGTTTAATATATGGTAAAGAAAAGGGCCTTATGGCACCTTCTAGCAGCAGTAGTCACATGTTAGCATGGTAGACATTTTGGCATTTCACGTGACATCGGATGTGACATGGGAGCATGTGGGCAGGTAACTGTGACAACCAGCCAGTGACATACTTGATGACACGTCTGTGTTCCCCAAATATACAAATCACACGCTCTTTCTCTCTCTCTCTCCCTCTCTCTCTCTCTCTGATGCTGCTGCTAGTCTCGCCCACTCCCACCTTCCTCTGTCATAGACTTTCCTGTGGGTCCTGTTACCACGGAAACCAGACAACTCCCAGAGGTGTGTAGAGTGCAAAAATACACACATGGAGAGACACACACACACACACACATACACACACACACCTACTGTAAGGTGTGCCCACACTCCCCTCCAACCCCGTGTGTCTCTTGTCATCAGGCGTGGGCGCTGCTGACCACACGTGTGCACTGAAAAGCCCCATTCCCTGACACACACACACACACACACATACACACACATGCACAGACATACACAACTCTCCTCCACCTTGTCTGATTAGCAGCTCACTGATTAGTCACTCGTCTAAATTTGTCAGCGAGAGGAGCGGAAGAGAGGAGGAGGGGAAGAGAAAAGGAGAGGAGGAGGGGAAGAGAGGAGGGGAGAAGAGGTGACGTCAGACAGGAGTAAGGTGCTGCACACTGTGCGAGTTTTACAGGAGGATGTAGCGCGTGGGAGGATCACGATATTCCCCCCAGTCTCCGAACAGAAGCCCCGACCGACCACTGGAGGAGCTAGTGCAGCGATCAGGACACATACCCACATATGGCTTCCCATCCGCAGACACAGCCCATTGTGACTGTAGGGACGCCCGACCAAGCCGGAGGCAACACGGGGATCCCGGTTCGAATCCCCGTGTTGGTAGGCAACGGAATAGACCGCTACGCTACCCGGACGCCCCATTGAAACCATTCTTAAATTACTTCTGCCAGTAATTATTTTGCAGACGTGACCAAGTCAATGCTGCGGGCTCCATGTCAGTCTCAAGTCTTGAGATACTAGTAAAGCCCCGAGTCAAAATGTGGAATACAAGTCGAAGTCATTAGTGTCAACACACGAGTTGGTTTTCAAGTTTAGATGCAGAAAACTGAGTCAAGTCCTGGTAAAGATGATGAATGTCAAGTCTCAAGTCTGGTACATAGTACATGTACAAAGCCAAGTCAAGTCCGAGCAAGTAAGTCTCATATCAATTTTACATCAAATAAATTATCTTGAGCTTTTCAATGGTAAATCATCTTTAATTGGAAATAACTATCAGTTTTATCAGTTTCTTCCTCAAAAATCCATTCATACAAATTCAAAATCTAAATTAAACAGTAGCACTCATTGAAACATAAACTCGTAGAACCAATGTCATTACTTTCACACACTAACACGTGAAACACGGGCATACTTACCTTCAGCATATCCGATCAATGACGTCTCAACCCCACCCCATCACTGTCTCAGGTACATGTCCACTGCTCTCAGTTTAACCCTCCACACCTCAATTACACTGACAAGATATTGTTTTATTTAAGTCAGTAAGTTAAATAACTTTTCCATGGTTTTTCCTGGCACAGCTGGTATCCCAACCATAATCACGATGTGCAGTGTGTGCGTGCAATGTGCCTTTGTCTGGCCCATGTACCACAGCTATGTCACTAGTAAACCTTGTAATTCTATGATGAAAAAGACAATGATGACATTTTATTTTAATTGAATATTATTTCTGTTGGGTGGCACAGTGGTGCAGTGGTTAGCGCAGTCACCTCACAGCAAGAAGGTCCTGTGTTCAAACCCTGGGGTAGTCCAACCTTGGGGGTCATCCCGGGTCATCCTTTGTGTTGAGTTTGCATGTTCTCCCCATGTCTGTGTGGGTTTCCTCCGGGTGCTCCGGTGTCCTCCCACAGTCCAAAGACATGTAGGTCAGGTGGATCGGCTATACTAAATTGTCCCTAGGTGTGAATGTGTCGGCCCTGTGATGGCCTGGCAGCCTCTCCAGGGTGTCTCCCCGCCTGCCGCCCAATGACTGCTGGGATAGGCTCCAGCATCCCATGACCCTGAGTAGGATAAGCGGCTTCGATAATGGATGGATGGATGGATGGATGGATCATCTCCGTTGTTAAAAAAAGACAGTGCTGTCCATGTAAAACTTGCATCCCAGTCTGTCCTTGCCCCATGTGAGACCCCATCTCAGAGTACCAGAAGATTACCAAGAGATGAGGTTACATATGGTGCTAAACCTCAGGATGTAGGTGTGCCAAAGAACCAGCACTGATAGTACTATTGACAATGTTGGCTCCAACTGTCTGTCTGCCAATGCACTCCAACAGACCCATTATTAATGTTATTCTCTGCAGCTGTGTTTATCCTGTCATGCTGACATCACACAGTACCAGTAACAGCCTGCCATGTTTTCAGGCTCACCATGGTTTTTAACCTGTGGATGTCAGCTAAGCTCACTAAAATGGTTCACACCACAGTCTTTTGTTGGGGTCGCTGGTGTGTCTTTGTGGTGGTGCAGCTGTGTTTTAACCTGTCTCAATTGTGACATCTCAGGACAGGTGCAGCCACACCACACTCACCTCACTCTCTTAAAATTCATGTGCTCAGCTCAGGCCACTCATTTTCTGCATTTTTTTTCTCTCCAACATCTGGTGTGTGTGTGTGTGTGTGCGTGCGTGCGTGTGTGCCAACTGGTTGTTAAAAGTTGAAATAGTCTACAACATTGCTATAATAATTACTGTTTGTGTGTGTTTGTGTGTGTGTGTGTGTGTGTGTTGGTGTGTGTGTGTGTGTGTGTGTGTGTGTGTGTGTTTAAATACTGGAGTGCATACAGGTTTTGTGTGCTGTGTTGGTTGTGTAGTCCCGGTTCGGTTGTGTTTGGATTGGAGCAGCAGAATGGCATAGGCCGACCCTTGCGGTCATTAGGGATTAATTGTCCTTCAATACTGTGGTTCTTTACATGAATTTCCAGTGTCAGCTAAAGTATTCCAAAAACAACCATTAAGAACATCCTATACTGTGCAGTAGACCTGTTCCCTTATGTACAGTCATTTCTGATCATTGAAACAGTTAATTCCCAGTGGACTGCACACTCGGTTAAGTTCTGCAAAGGCGATTTGCACGCAGAATATTTGTTCGAGTAGCATGGTACAAAGGTACCATGTTATAGTCCTGTATTACAGAAACAAGTCATTTTAGTACAGTACCACCTTACCAACTCTGCCAGTGACACAAACCACACACATTGTATAAGGATTTAGCTTTGCAAGGTGCTGTAGATAAATGCGCTACCAACATGTGACTTGTTTTACAGGTCAGGATTCATCTCCTTAAAGCCTTTTGTTTCATTTGGGGCATGATGTTTCATACGCCTCTCTCCCTCAGTCTGTCTAGACCTGAAGCATTGGCCTCCAGAAAAGAACCAATGAATCTCAAATAGGGTCTGACCAGAGTGTTGATAGCAGCAAACACACAAACTGCAGAAAACATGCACACACACACACACACACACAAACTCTGAAAAATTCAATGCATACAAACATGCACGTGTACACACACACACACACACACACACACACGCACACACACACATTTACAGAGCAAAAAAACAACATAAATACACCCACACAGAGCAAAACACAAATACACACATGCAGATACATGCTGCAAAAAAAAAAAAAATACACAAACATATACACATGCGCACACACACACACGTTTACAAAGAGGAGAAAAAACACAAAGCAAAAAGAAAATATACACACTAACACACACAGATACACACACTTATTAAAATGTGCATGTGGTCACACTTGAGAACACATTAAGCGCCCGCTGAAGGTGATTTCATCGCTTTTTATTCTGTTCAGGTAAAAGACACTCAAACATCCCACACCAGAGTGGCCAGTATAAAAGACACTTTGAAGTAGCATCCATAGTGACTGTAAATCAAAAGTAAGTAATGATCGTTCATCTCTGACCAATTAAAAGATGTAACGTGCCTTTATGTTAGAGAAGGGTAAGCCTGGAGTAACACGCTCACATCCATCAGCAACTACCGTTCGGGGCCCTTGAGCAAAGCATGTAACTCCCAGCTGCCAAAAGGGTGCATTTCATTGGCTAACAGTGTGTTGCTGGGCTGATCCCAGGTGTTAACATAATAGACCTGTATGAGGGGGGAAGTAGGACAGGATAAAAAAAAAAAAAGTGCTCATGCTTTGCAAACCTTTCCTGGACAAAAAAAAGATTTTGAATAAATAAATGTTGTCTGATAAATAAATGTTGTCGACCACAGATCTGGAGGGCCCTGGTGAGGGCCGTAGATCTGAGAGACAATCGATCCACTGTCTCCTGTGCCTTGTTAAGATTAATGATAATCTATGGTGGCGAGCATCTGCCAAAGGCAGTCAGCCTCTTCCTCTGTTCACCCACCTGGGAAACAGAACCTGGATGTGCTGCGACTTCTGACAGGCTATGGCTTCGACCCTTTACCTTCTTAGTAATAGTTGAATCGTAATGCTGATGATGTGGGTCGTGAAGCTTATCCTACTTTTTCATTTATATATTGCACTGAATAAAAGCAAAAAGGTGTTTCTCCTGTTTGTTTTTGCTGTTTTTTTTGTCAATATTTTTTGAACAAATGATTTAAATTGGCCTATCTACTGTGGCGAATTCAGGAGCAGCCGGAAAGCGAACGTGGGTCTTCCACACTACGGGCGACTGCGCTAACCCGTAAACTAAAGGGTCCGACCCAGCTAGCGAGTCTAGTCATCCGTAGTCATTACACTACCCCCCTCCCTCGTCCCCGCGTTTTGGCATATCAGCTCCCTCGTGCCTCTGGGTGCGCGTGCTTCCGATGGCCTCACGGTCTCACCATCCCGCTTCTGACACCAGTGTAGCGAATTCAGGGGCCGCCGGTGTGTTGATATGGAACTACTTTGTGTGTGTGTGTGTGTGTGTGTGTGTGTGTGTGTGCTAAGCGCAGGGACATACTTCGTGATGTCATCGATAGTGATGCGCCGGATAGGAAGTTCAGTCCAGTGAGCCTACAAGTGAAAGTTATCGGTGTAACGGCGTTATGTTGTAACGTGAATAAAATAAGTGAACGTTAGTCGAGACTCCGTCTGATTAATGCCGACACAACACTTCATGATGTCAGAAGTCTAGAGGACCGAGATGGCCAAGTTTCCACCGGCTGAAAGTTTGGACTTTACTCGCCCTGACAATTGGCTAGAATGGCGCCAACGTTTTCAACGCTCAGGATAGCTACAAAGCTAAACAAAGAAGAGGGGGAGGTGCAAGTCTGCACGCTGCTCTACTCGCTGGGGAGAGAATCCGAACAGGTATTCAAGTCCCTTACCTTTGCACAAGGGGAAAGTCAGAATGATTACGAAACTGTATTGGCCAAACTTGATAACTACTTTGTACCAAGAGTTAATGTCATCCATGAGAGGGCTCGATTCCTCCGGTGTGTGCAAAAGTCGGGAGAGACTGCCGAGGAATACATACGTAGCCTGCATGAGCTAGCAGAAATGGGCGATTTTGGCGCTGCTAAAACTGAAAATATTCGCGAGACTGGTAATAGGCATATTGGATAAGGAACTGTCAGAGAATTTGCAGTTAACATCTGACTTGACTCTTCACAAAGCAGTGGAGCTCGTAAGGCAGTCAGAACAAATAAAAGGGCACATCACAGAGCAAGCAGGGGCCAAAGCAGCAGTGCAGTTAAATGAAGTCGCCTCAAAGCGTGCGCAGAATGCAGACACATGGAAACGCGGCACCGGACAGAGAAAGGGAGGCAACGGAAAAGGGGGCAGTGGAAAACAAGCAGCACAGCCACAGCGCTGGAGTGGGAAAGCCACCAAAAGCTGCAGGTGCGGGAAAGCACACGCTAAAGGAGACAGATGCCCTGCAAAGAATGCTGCATGTCTTAATTGCAGTAAAATTGGACATTTTTTCTTTAGTTTGCCGCTCCCGTGTAGTGGACGAGGTCACTGAGCCTCATGAGGGAGGAGATGAGAGTCAGTCCTACTTCCTCGGAGAAGTCACAGAGTTGTACAACTCAAACAGTGCACGGACAGTGAAGCTGCCACTAGAAGGTATCAGTTAACTTCAAGATAGACACAGGGGCAGATACAAGTGTCATATCAAAGACAACCTACAACCTGATAGCAAATAGACAAAAACTGAGAAAGTCTGTGATAAAATCAGACAGCCCAGGTGGTAAACTGAAATGCATAGGCCACTTTACAGCCACTACTGAGTGGAAGGGGTGACAGTTTAAGTTCAAACTGAATGTGATTAAAGGGCAGGACAGTCACCTACTAGGCTGCAATGTAGCCGTTGCAATGGGCCTTGTAAAATGCATAGAAGAACTCAAAAGCTCAGCACAGCCAAAAAGTTCCTGTTCAACAGAAATAGACACACTGAAGATAAAACCAGTCAAAATAAAATTGAAAGAAGATGCAGAACAGTACAGCATAACCAAAGCCAGGCGTGTCTTTGCCAATGCTTCCAAAAGTAAAAAGGGAGTTAGACAGCATGCTCGCTAGTAGTGTGATAACAGAAATCAAGGAACCTACTGAGCGGTGTGCCCCCAATGGTACTAGTGTCTAAGAAAAACAAGGAGCATGCGCTCCTTAAATCTGCGTGGACTTTAAAAAGTTGAACAACGCAGTCAAACGAGAAAAATACACACTGCCCACCGTAGATGATATTTTGCCCAAACTTGCTGGAGCTAAGGTACTTTCTCTGCTAGACGGAGCCAGTGGTTTCTGGCAGATACCACTAGACTCAGAGTGCCAAGCTCACAACTTTCATGACCCCCTTTGGGAGATTTTATTTCAACAGGCTCCCATTTGGCATTACGAGTGCCCCAGAAATATTCCAACGAGAAATGTCGGAGCTTTTGAGAGATCTGGAGGGTGTGGCCACGTATATATATGGACGACATCCTCATCTACTCAGATACCATAGAAGAGCACGAGGAGAGACTCCAGCGCACTCTGCTCACGCTAAAAAAAAAAAGCAGGGTTAAAGCTCAACCACGACAAGTGTCTCCTACGCCACCGAAAGCTCGTCTACCTGGGACACTAGCGATGAGAAGGGCGTGTGTCCCCGCGAAAAATCACCTCTCTTCATCTTAAGGAATCCCTTGAGGAATCCGTTGAGGATCCGACAGTTAAACATCTCCGGAGACTCGCCAACAGCAACAGCTGAATAATCACTCACCATGGTAGCCGTGAGTCTACGAAAGCTGGGTGACTATTTGTCTTTGTTTGTTTGTTTTGGGTCCCCCCCCTCTTGACTAAAGCTTTGGGAATTGAGGACTTTTGTTTGTGAGTTAACTGAACTGAACTGTGGTTGGGAATACTTGTATTGAGTTTTTTTTGATAACTGGGAAATCCCGAAGTGGAGCATTTTTTGATTGGCCACAACAGTCTGCAATATTTGCAATATTTTCAGCGACGGCGCACTAGTGCCTTTATGCTTTATGGGATGTCACTTTATGACTTTGCAAAAATGCGCCAATATGAGTGGCCAACAGGGGGCAGCAGTCTGCCTTTCTGAGACGTTTAAGGGGGTTTATAGCTGTCATTGCAAAATGTACCAATATGTGTGGCCATCGGGGGCCCCTTTTCCCACGTATATTTTAGGGGCCCCAAGCCAGTGCCTGGTTTGCTTGTTCTGACGGGATGCCTCTGCTCCGAGTTCCTTTTACTGATGTTTAACAGGCTAATTCCAACGAACACAACGCCAACGTTGTACAAACACCGAAACACCAAACACCGTAGAACTGAAATTACAGACAAAATAATTAGGCTAATTGGTAAATTCATTCATATTTTAGGAAATATTTGAATTCACACAATATAAACGAAAGACAAACATGGATAAAATACTGACCACTTTTGCCTGCTTGTCAACCAATGGGGGGTTAACTTAAATATTCTTTGCGACGAGATCTTCTGCTTTCAAATTTGTGCTTAGGCTACTCTTAAGAGGACAATCTATCTTTACATTTCAGCACAATTTGTCCTTTCATTCAAGCACAATCTCTTCCACGATGTGCACTCCTTCAACGTGGTGACAACGAAAAAAAACTATGAAGCAGGAAGTGGAAATAAAAGATAAAACCGGAACTTAATCACTTAACCGGACATAATCACATTACAAAAGTAACGAGTGCGCCTAGTGGTCAATCAATCAATCAACCAGATTTTACTTGCATAGCACTTTTCATACAAACAAATATAACACAAAGTGCTTCACACAATAAAACAATAAAATCAATAAACCCCCCCCTCACAAAAAAGTACAGGCAAATTTTGTAAAAGTACAGACAAGTTTAAAACTGAGTTAGTAACATAAACAAAAGTGCCATAAACACTGATTAATTAAAAGTAACAACAGAACAGAATATATAAAAATAGCAAAATATATAAAACACTCACAAACACTATGAATTTAGTTGTAGGCTGTTTTAAAAGGTAAGGTTTTTAACCTGCTTTTAAATGTGTCCAGTGTGGGGGCCTCTCTCAGGTCTTCAGGCAGGGCATTCCATCTACTTGGGGAGTAAAGAGAAAATGCAGCTTCGCCTGCTCTAGACCTAGCACGAGAGATGGTTAAAAGACCACTGCCATTGGACCTGAGAGTTCTTGCTGGTTTGTAAGGAATTAACATGTCTTTTATATAGCATGGTGCAAGGCCATTTAGCGCTTTGTATACAATTACAATAATTTTGAAATCAATTCTAGTTTTGACGAGGAGCGAAGGCAGAGCTGTAAGAACAGGTAATGTGCTCATACTTTTTAGTTCTGGTGAGAACATGTGCTGCCGCATTTTGAATTAACTAGTTGGTGCACAACTGATTTTGGGAGGCTGGTGAATAGTCCATTGCAGTAGTCTAGTCTACTTGTTATAAATGCATTGATTCATTTCTCACAGTCTGAAATTGATAGAAAGCCCCTTAGTTTTGAAATGTTTTTAAGATGGTAGAAAGCTGATATTGTGAGATGATTGATGTGGCTCTTAAAATTTAGGTCACTGTCTATGGTTATACCAAGATTTCTAGCTTCACCTTTGCACTCCAGAGACAGAGAGCTGCAATGACTGCAATTACAGAAATATACTGAAAATTAAATATAATCTGAACTGAATTATATCCATGCATCCATTATCTGAACCGCTTATCCTGCTCTCAGGGTCGCAGGGATGCTGGAGCCTATCCCAGCAGTCATTGGGCAGCAGGCGGGGAAACACCCTGGACAGGCCGCCAGCCCTTCACACAGGGCCCACACACACAAACATACACACACACTCATACCTGGGGGCAATTCAGTATGGCTGAGTCACCTGACCTCCATGTCCTTGGAAGAAAACTGGAGCACCCAGAGGAAACCCACGTAGACAACATGCAAACTCCACACAGAGGACGATCTGGGACGACCCCCAGGGTTGGACTAACCCGGGGCTCGAACCAAGAAACTTCTTGCTGTGAGGCGACCGCGCTAACCACTGTGCCACCATGCCGGCCCTAAATTATATGAAAATTAAAAAAATATATATATGAAAAATTATATAAAAATAAAATAGAAACTGAACTTAATTATATGGAACTTTTTTTTCTTTCCCGTTTGCTCCAATATAACCTTTGAAAATTGACTGATGGTCTGGTTGAGTTTATTTAAAAAAAAAATTTATTACCCAGTCTTGCAATTAATTATACATTAGTTTGTGTTGTAAAAAAATAAAATAAAAAACTGAACACAAACTCTGTCCCCTGTAACTTAGTTTCAGTTGGCATTGTATTGATGGCAGATGCCTTGTGGATCTTTTGTTTATCCGTTCATCTGGTTGCCTTTTCACTATTCATTAAGTGTAATTGTTATTTATGTACGCTTTTGTACGGTTATGGTTACAGACTCTCTCTCTCCACCTCCCTACACGTGTTTTTAGTGTAATTCATTTGCCAAAAAAGAGACAAAACGCACAAGAAACAAAATTAAAGATGAATTTGACAGATTTTTTTCAAAAAATAATTTTCTATTGATAGCGCGATAGTACTGTTATTGTGAATTATTTTGGCCACGATAATCATTTGGACTCAGAATTGAAAGGTTCATTCATTCATTCATTCATCAATCAGCCGATTCTTCGGGGTCGGGTCGCGGTGGCAGCAAGCTAAGTAGGGCACTCCAGACGTCCCTCTCCCCAGCAACACCCTCCAGCTCTTCCTGGGGGATTCCAAGGCATTCCCAGGCAAGATTGGAAATGTAGTTCCTCCAGCGAGTTCTGTGTCTATCCCGGGGTCTCCTCCCAGTTGGCCGTGCCCGGTAAACCTCCAAAGGAAGGTGCCCAGGAGGCCTCCTAATCAGATGCCCGAACCACCTCAACTGGCTCCTTTCGACGCAAAGGAGCAGCGGCTCTACTCCAAACTCCCTCCAGATGTCCGAGCTCCTCACCCTCCTCACCCCGGAAACTAATTTCAGCCGCTTGTAGAATTGTAGGAGACAGAATTGAAAGGTTATGAAGTTAAAGTTAGCCACTAAGCTAACTTTGAAAGTTCACTGTGCAAGCTACTGAATCAGCATGTTGCTGTGGTTACATGGCAAAACCGGCCAGCATATGAATTTAGAACAGTGATATATAGCTGAACTACTGTGTATTATATGTTTTTAACGCACATCGTCCAGCCAATCACAAACCAGTGTACTCTGTGACCGTGGTATAAATGCAGTTAATGAATGATTTTGGGTTTACGCAAATGTTGGATTTATTTCTTTAAAGTCTATGTCATGCACTTTTCCTATAGCGATTCATCTGCCCCTCTCTTCCTCAGCATATAGATCAGGCATCCAGAGCAGCAGGAAAACTCCAACTCCCAGGATGCCCGAGCAAAGTAATGACTACAGGGTAGTGGTTTTTGGAGCTGGCGGGGTGGGGAAGAGCTCTCTGGTCCTTCGCTTTGTTAAAGGCACCTTCAGAGACACCTATATCCCTACTGTAGAGGACACCTACAGACAGGTGACTGGAATGAAGGGTTATTCTCTAAACCATTACACATTTATTTAAGGGGAAAATATAAAACACAGTGGTCCAGCCAAAGCATTATCCTTTGTCAGCCATGGACCTGAATGATCACTGGATTGTCTTTGAGGTTACACAGCAACTTGAGCTAACCAATCAGACCAAAATGTGTACTAACAGAAAGAGAAAACCAATGTTATCTTTTTTTTACTTTTACTATATCTTTGTCAGTGCCAACTTTGCAACCCACCCTTCATATTTTTAAATCTTTCATTACTTTTGCACAACTGAATATAATACGATGCCCTTACTTAAACTAAAAATGGCTAATCATGCCCCTATATATATATATACATACACACACACACACACACACAAATAATACATACATACATACATACACACACACACACACACACATATATATATATATATATATGCATGACATCTGGATTAGGAACGATTGTCCTTCTCCCACTGAACCGTGTGATCTTTGCAGGTGATCAGCTGTGATAAGAGTGTGTGCACACTGCAGATTACTGACACCACTGGAAGTCACCAGTTCCCTGCCATGCAGCGCCTTTCAATCTCCAAAGGCCACGCCTTCATCCTGGTCTACTCCATTACCAGCCGTCAATCACTGGAGGAACTCAAACCAATTTACCAACAGGTCACTACGCTTGAGTGTTTGTGTGCATTTGTGTGTATATGTGAGTGATAGAAATTGCGTATGTGCACGAGTTATGAGTAGCATCTTCTGTGTGAGTTTTGTTCAATGAGTATGTTTTGATGGGTGAATTTCACTATGGTTTACAGAGGGCAGGTGAGAGGCTCTCTGACAAAGTGGTTCTGTTGTACACTCTGATACAGAGGTTTTGTTGTTGTTGTTGTGTTCCCTCTTATTATACTTTAACTCATTAAGATCTTCTGCTGATCTGAATTTGCTACTCCCTGTTTCGAGTGTAGGGTCATTTAAAATCTGATCTCACTCCCTGAATACATCTCACCTCACCTCACCTCACCTCATCTCGTCTCATCTCACCTCGTCTCATCTCATCTCATCTCATCATCAGCCACTTGGTCGGGTTGTGGTGGCCGCAAGCTAAGTAGGGCACTCCAGATGACCCTCTCCCTCAGCTCCTCCTGGGGGATCCCAAGGTGTTCCCAGGCCAGATTGGACATGTAGTACCTCCAGCGAGTTCGGGGTCTACCCCAGGGTCTTCTCCCAGTTGGACGTACCTGAAAAACCTCCAAAGGAAGGTGCCCAGGAGGCATCCTAATCAGATGCCCAAACCACCTCAACTGGCTCCTTTTGATGTGAAGGAGCAGCAGCTCTACTTCGAGCTCCCTCCAGATGTCCGAGCTCCTCACCCTATCTCTAAGGCTGAGCCCAGACACCCTACAGAGGAAACTCATTTCAGCCTCTTGTATCCACGATCTCATCCTTTTGGTCACTACCCAAAGCTCATGACCATGGGTAAAGGTTGGAACGAAGATTGACTGGTAAATTGAGAGCTTTGCCTTCCGGTTCAGCTCCCTCTTCACCACAACAGTCTGGTACAACTGCTGATGCTGCACCAATTCGCCTTTCAATCTCCTGCTCCATTCTATCCTCACTCATAAATAAGACCCCGAGATACTTGAACTCCTTCACTTGAGGCAACAACTTATCAATGACCATATGACCACAGCTCCTTCCTGCCGCATCTGCAATAGTGGCTTTGAACATGACTCACTCAGACTCCATGTCCCCAGTCTCCCTCAGGATACACGAGAACTTCTGAGTTGTAAACCTCATGGACGGGGGCCTTCGCCAGACATTCCCAGTTCACCCTCACTACGCATTTGGGTTTGCCAGGTCTGTCTGGTAGCCTTCCCTGCCATCTGATCCAACTCACCACCAGGTAGTGATCAGTTGACAGCTCTGCTCCTCTCCTCACCCGAGTGTCCAAAATATACGGCCACAGATCTGATGATATGACCACAAAATCTATCATCGATCTTCAGCCTAAGGTGTTCTGGTACCCAGTACACTTATGAACTACCTTATGTTCAAACATGGTGTTTGTTTGGTCAATCCATGACTCACACAGAAGTCCAATAACAAGGCACCGTTCGTGTTACGATCGGGCAGGCTGTTCCTCCTAATCACAATCAAGCCGCTCCAGGTTTCTCCATCATTGCCCACGTGAGTGTTGAAGTCCCCCACCAGAACGATAGAGTCCCCAGGCGGAGCCCTATCCAGGACACCACCCAGAGATTCCAAGAAGACTGGATACTCCAAAATTGCTATTCGGTGCATAAGCACACACAACAGTCAGAGCCTTTCCCCCAGCGACTTGCAGTCATATAGAGGCGACCCTGTCATTCCCCGGGGAGAACTCCAACATGGCGGTACTCAACTGGGGATTTGTGGGTATCCCCACACCTCCTGGCGCCTGTCACCTTGGCCAGCTCTAGAAAAGTAGAGTCCAACCCCTCTCCAGGAATTTGGTACCAAAGCCATGTGTGGAGATGAACCCACTATATCTAGTTGGTACCGCTCAACCTCCCGCACCAGCTCAGGCTCCTTCCCTGCCAGAGAGGTGACATTCCACATCCCAAGGACCAATCTGCGATGCCAGAAGTCGGCACGCTCCGGTCCCCACCTTTGTCTGCCGCCCGGCCTGCACTGCACCCTACCCCAATGCTCATCCCCACGTGTGGTGGGTCCACAAGGTGGTGGCTCTATGTTATTTTTTTAAGGCTGGGCCCAACCAGGGCCCATGGGCCAAGGCCTGGCCACCAGACACTCGCTGGCAAGCTGTCTTCCCCAGGTCTGGCTCCAGAAGGGGGCCCCGGTTTTCCTTTTCCAGGTGAGGTGCTGTAGCTCTTCTGGTGTACTTTCAATGGGTCTCTTGAGAATTGCTCTTTGTCTGGCCCCTCCCCTGGGACAAATTTGCCTTGGGAGGTCCTACCAGGAGCTATTGCCCCCAACAACACAGCTCCCAGGATCACCAAGACACCCAAACCCCTCCATCACATTAAGGTGGCAATTCTCGGAGGGGCCCCTGAATACAAAAGGGTAAAAAAAAAAAGAAAAGACCATAATCTATACCAGTGTTTCCCAACCCAGTCCTCAAGGAACCCCTATCCTGCAGATTTTCTTTGCAACCCTGAATAGGTACCTGTTTGTAGTTATTCAACCAATCAGCAATGAGTTATGTCAGATGTTGCACACCTTGCATAGTTAAGTGCTGTGAGATGGTTGGTTGAGTAAGTACAAGCAGGGCTACCTATGCAGGGTTACAATGAAAATCCACAGGACAGGGGTTCCTTGAGGACTGGGTTGGGAAACACTGATCTATACAGTATGAGGACAGTGTGAAGTCATTGGACCATGTAATCTGTCTTTGCTTATCCTTACCTATACTTTTACCTCCTAGGTCTAACTAAGTGATCAACCTTCCCTCTCCATCCACAGGTGCTGGCTATCAAAGGCAATGTGGAGGCCATTCCTATCATGCTCGTGGGCAACAAGAGTGATGAGACAGCTCAGCGAGAGGTGGAGACCAAGGAGGGTGAGACCCAGGCCACTGCGTGGAAATGTGCATTCATGGAGACTTCGGCCAAGATGAATTACAATGTTAAAGAACTGTTCCAGGAGCTGCTGGCCCTGGAGAAGAAGAGGGACATGAGCCTTAGCATTGATGGCAAGCGATCGGGCAAGCAGAAACGAGCTGACAAGCTGAAGGGGAAGTGCAGCATCATGTAGAGGAGAACAGGGACACTCTTTAAAAAAAAAAGCTAAGGGAACCGGAGTGGAGGCAGGGGACAGCCACGGAAATAGTATCAGTTCTATTCCCAAAGAGAAATGCTACCACCTTTCTTCTCCAAATCACCACCCTAGTCTCTGTCACTGTGGAGATGGGGGGGGGGGTGCTCCTCTGGCAGCATAGCTCCTCATTCTGCTACAGAACCTAAATGCCCATAAGATCAAATGTATCAAGGTTGTGACTGCCTTGACAGGAAATAAAGTCAATATGAAATATATCACCTCCTGGTATCATTAGAGGAACCCCTACTCACAACTGAACTGACATTACCCACCACTGCCCCCCCAAACGTGTACACACACACACACACACACACACACACACACACACACACACACACACACACACACACACACACACACACACGCACACACACACACACACACACACACACGAACTTCTCTGCCTTTCTCTTGTGTAAGGCAGGTCCCCTCTTGAGCTCTCTGATTGAAGAGGATATAGGATGTCACAGAGACCAGACGGCTTTCAGCTTAATTTAACAGTGATCTTGAAATGCTTCAATGAATTCCACTTGACTCCCACAAGCACAAACCAGGCTTTCAATATATATACCTGTCAGTTTCATTTGTTTTAAGATCATGGTGTTTTTATCAATAAAGCTAACTTTAAGAAGAGAGGATGCTTATAAAACCATAGTGAAAGCATGCAGCTCTGTGTACTGTACATATAATTTCACTAGCAGGAAAGATGACTAAATTGTCTCAACAGTTGCTCTATGTTTGAAATGCCTTTCCTACCAGTTTACTTGACACTTTTGTACATTTATCTGAACATAAGTGAGCTTAAACCTTACCAAGCACAAACACAATAAAGAAAGAGAGCAACAAGCCGATAAGCACATTTGCAATTTAACCAGTTTCAGAAAAAACAGTTCTCAGATATACAGTACATTGTTTATTTATACACCTAACATGTACCCATGTCGATCACCTTTTTAGGCACTTTTGAAAATTGCTACATCTGTTCTACTGTTCATTGTAAAAAAAAAAAAACAGTTTTGGTATGTTTTTGTGTCTGAAATGTCAACATGTCTCCTTACTTTGTGTTTCAGATCACATACCCTCGCTTTAGCAATATAAGATGGCTGCACTTTGCATTTAGAGAGCAATGGGACATCAGAAGATGAAAGTGTCACAAACAGGCCTTTACACCGTGCTGAGGGCTGCCAGCACTCCTGGACTGGCATGAAAGGTGCTGATACACAAGTCAACTGTTAAGCCAGTCTCAAGGGTAACACTGGGATTGCCTCAGAATTACACGTTAATCGAACAGGAACATTTTCCTGCCATTTCTATCGATTTTGACTTGAAGTTGATACGTTCCTGGGAATGTTGCTTCTCTACATTGGCCTGAAAAAGTGTATTTGGAACATGAGAAATCAAATCCAATCAAGTATTTTTTTTTCTTTCCTCACACTGAATGAGTGAATGGATAAACATTTTGATTATCATAGAAATGTTTTGCTCAGCCAATATCTGCCGGTCATGTATACCGCCTGTAGTTGGCAACCCCAGCAATGCTATGTGCTGTTTACTTAATATGTCTAGTTTCTTTTGAGGGTATCTTGCAACTTTTCTCATGTGATGGAACTGATTAAATAAAAAGATGCACAGTACAGTTAACGTCTTTTGACTTTTATAACTAAGTTACCTACATATACAACTGTATACACGTTTAAACTGAACTGCACACATAGTCGATAAATAAATTGATCAATATGTCTATGAGATGATATTGATATGGACATAAACTCAATTAGTTTGATGCAGATATTAATAAATAGAAATCTGCGAGTGAATCTGCTTATTTTAGCTAAGATGAAGATTTTCCCACAGCTTACTTTAGATCCTGGAAGTGGAACCATGTTGGATATGACTTGACTGTCTATTTGCTATGTGTTCTTCATCTGTCATGGTGCTATCAGTTTATGTCATTGTTTTTTTTTTTTAACCCATTTTTCTCCCGAATTGTACTTGGCCAATTATCCCACTCTTCCGAGCCGCCAAACCACCCGGACATGTCATTGTTAAGTTGAGAACAGTGTTTATCGTTCATTTGTTTTTGATAAAGTTTGTTAATAAGGGTGTCTTCCTGCCTGCCGCCCAATGACTGCTAGGATAGGCTCCAGCATCCCCGCGACCCAGAGAGCATGATAAGTGGTTTGGGTAATGGACAGATAGTTTGTTAATCCAACAAAAGGAGAGATTCTCTTTTGGTCAGCCAGCTAGAAAAGCCCCCCTGAAGTAGTTATATGATTATGCATCGTATTTAATGATCCTGATATAGAAGTATGGGATTAAATCAACATGCCCTCTTGTTAAAGGATGTCTTTACCAACGACTTGGCCATCTTGGCGCCCCAGATATTTTGCAGCACATTTATTGATTAATGACTCATGCACCACATACAACCTCTATGGAAAAACCTTTTAAAGCTGCTACAAGGAGATTTTCACTGTTTACTCATGAGTCTCAATCTTATTTTGATGCCTCTATATGACAATTACAAAATAAATGTAATTGTAATTAGTTACAGTTAAAGAGAAAAATATGTAATTAAATTGCAGTTACTAATCAAAATGTTGGTGATTACAAAGCGGTTACACCTGAATGTTATTTTAGGTAAAAAAAATTGTTTGTTTTGGTGGTTGTGCTTTAAAATCAAAACATTCCAATCTTAATTCAAGCTATATTCAGGAACTTTAAATAAAAGTTTGACAGTAATAAGTGCTGGGTGTTGAGGCAAATTTGTAACTTGTGATATTGGGCTATACAAATAAAATTGACTTGACTTGAATTGAGCACTGCTGTAAGGTTTACGCTGCATGGTTTACATTTAGGTTTTTGGGACTTTTCAGCTTTATTGCCCTGTTTAAAACATCTGTTAGAAAAGTAATCAAAAAGTAATCAGATGTAATAAGTTACATTACTTTGAAGTAATTTGAAATAGAGTTATCATTACATTTTTAACAGGGTAATTAGTAATCTCTAATCTAATACATTTCCAAAGTAACCTTTCAAACACTGCTGACAGACAGGATATATAACCATAATTAGAAATACATTACCACATTGCTGGAAATCTTGCCAAAACCCATTTTTCCAATCAGTTCCTACCAGAGGGTGAATGTAAATCTTTAAGACAAGACACACAGCTTATGTGAAATGAAGTCATATTGCAAAACCCTACTGCTTTTGCCCACAGGGGCGCACAAAGTCAACAAAATTTTTTTTAGCAGCTTTACAATATTGGCCAAAGGTCATTTTACAGTAGAACTTAATGGCAATCACTGAAGGTTTCTGAATGGAAAAACTAATTGTTACCAACCTATAAGTGCTTTTACACAGAAGCCATGCTTTAAGTGTCTTACATGCTTAGGATAGCATTTGACTATAGGCTCTGAAGGCTGATAATGGAGGTGACTGAGGGTCTTTTCCAAACCTGAAGACCACATCAAACTGAATGCACACTCAAGCGACCAGGCTCAGTCTACATGCTCTATAGGATAGGCCAGGCTGACTGGAAAGTTGGCTCACCTCATGCAAAAGGCCTGTTAGGACTTCACCTTAACCTGAGTTTTTATCATACACACCAAAAGCCTTGTGTAATGATTCCTGATCCCAGGTGTAATGTGAAAAATAATAGGCCTCGAGATTTATCAATTCATCACTGATTTAAAAAAAAAAAGCTAATCTCTAAATACACTCTAAATGGTTTTGATGCGAGTTTGGGAAGCTCACAGACTCACTGATAAGGGACTGCATCATGTGTGGATTAACAATTGATAAGGTGAGAGCTAGACTGCTCAGAGAGCCCGATTTGTCATTGCCAAAAGCTGTTGATATCTGCAGAGCCAACGAAGCTACACAAAGCTACCTGAGAGCTTTGCATGAAGAAACTGAAGTGGCAGTGTTTCAAGTGATTAAACCGTTAAAAACACTAAATAGCCTACAGCATCTTCACTTTAATAATCAGTTTATCATAGGAACAGACAGCTGCCGCTAACGTATTTGGCCCCACAGTAACGTTAGCAGTAGTGAATTGTAGTTTCTCATGTGGCTTCCACACAAACACACTATTCTCTACCATAACAGACATTTTTTTTTTATTGAACAAAACATATAAACAAGAAAATATTACATCACAATAGGACAAAAAGTAGTTACAAAAATATAAATTATTTCAAAATTAAAATTTACATATCCATAAAAAAAAGAAAAGAAAAGACAAAATAAAAAAGCTCGAGATACAGGATTTAAGTTAAATTATATTCTTCACATAGTCTTCTGGTTTTGCTGGCTTTAGGATTCATACATTCTTTTAAAGATTCTAAATAGGATGAAAGAAGTGCTTTGAATACACTAATGTTTGGACGCTGGTGTGCAAATTTGGTACAATGAATATGAAATTTAGCAAATATTAATAGAAGGTTGATAATATACATTTTTTCTGAACTTATTTCCTCATTTTGTGACAGACCAAATAAAACATGTTGGATGTCCAGTTTACAAGAAGAGTCCATTTTGTTACTTATGAGATTATTTAGATCAATCCAAAAAACATGAGAGTAGGTACAATCCCAAAATAAATGACATATGGTTTCATCCACATTGCCACAAAAGGAACAGAGTGTGTCAATATTAAACTTGTATTTTACAAGAAGGGACTTGACTGGATAACATCTGTGAAGCAGTTTAAATGTAACTTCTCGTACCTTATTTGTAATACAATATCTTCGCGATAAAATCCAAGTGTTCCTCCAATCTATGTCATTATAAATATTATTCCAGTAGAAAATGGCTGCAGGTTTAGAAACAATGTCTCTCTGAATAATATTTCTAACGCATTGATTAGTGGCTTTATCACTTAATAAAGGACACAAGTTACCAATATATATGTCTTCAGGAGTTAAACCTGGAATAGTACAACTTTTACCTTTAGGAGCAGACAACAATAACCTTCTAACTCCATCTGGTATTGCATCAAATACAATAGAATATTCTCTTGGTGTAACAGGGAAACCATATACAGAAAGAAATTCTTCATAAGTGAAAAGCTGACCATTGTCATTCAGTAATTGACTAACAAGTAAAATTTTATTATCAACCCATCTCTTAATATATAAAGATTTGTTCTTAAACCTAATATCTTGATTGTTCCAAATGAAATATTTATGGGGAGAAAAATTGTGTGAGTACATCATTGACCAGGATAACAAAAGTTGACTATGAAAGTTGGACAGTTTTATCGGTAATTTATAAATATTGTAATTGCACCTTCAGAGAAAATGCATTCCTCCAAGTGAATTAAATATATGGGCAGTAATAAAATTCCAGATTGAGTTGGGATTTTTTAAGAAAAGTTTGATCCATTTGACTTTAAAAGAAGAGTTTAAGGAGGTGAAGTCTAAAGAATTAATCCCACCAGAACATAACTTATTTATCATGACATTCTTCTTAATATAATGTATTTTTTTTCCAGATAAATTCAAATAATATTCTGTCAATTTTAGTGCATATGTCTTTTGAGACATCAAGTGCCATAGCTGCATATATACGTCTGGAGAGGCCTTCAACTTTAGCTACCAAGGATCTTCCAGTAATAGACAAATCTCTTTGAAGCCAAAGGTTAAACCTCTGTTGGACTGAAGCTATAAGTGGATTAACATTTTCAGATAGTCTGGAGCTTTGGTCTTTTTCAATTATAATACCAAGATATTTAACCTTATGCTTCACAGGGATCCCAGAAATAATAGTATCTGTGCAACTATTAACAGGAAGAAGCTCACATTTTGAAATGTTCAGTTTAAGGCCGGAGGCCATTGAGAAAGAGTTAATGACTTTGATTGCTTTATTGACTTGAAATGTATCCTTTAAAAAAAGTGTTGTATCATCTGCAAGTTGAGTGATAGACAGTGTTCTGCCAACAATAGAGAGACCCAATACATCGCTGTTTTTGAAATGAATGGAGAGTAATTGCATAGGAAGAAGGAAGAGATATGCCGAGATCGGACAACCTTGACGGATTCCACGATTTAAGTTAAATCTTTTAGTAGTGCCATATGGGAGTTTGATTGAACTATTTGCACCTGCATATAACGTTTTGACAGATTTTTTAACATATTCCCAAAACCAAAAATCTCAAGTGCTTTAAATATGAATTTGTGTTCAATGGAATCAAAAGCTTTATAAAAATCTAAAAAAAGAATGAAGCTGTTATCTGTAATTAATTCTGAATGATCCAAGATATCAATCACCAGTCTTATGTTGTTTGTTATATGTCTACCAGTCATGAAACCAGACTGTGTTTCATCAATAATGTCATTAAGTGTACTTTTCAATTTTTTAGCCAAACACATAGCAATTACCTTGTAGTCATTGTTCAAGAGGGAAATAGGTCTCCAATTATCTAACAACAAATAGTCTTTTTGCGGTTTGGGAATCAAAGTGATCAACCCCTGAGACAATGAAGGAGGGAGCTTTTCATTAGCAATGCTTTCTATATATACTTTATGTAAAAAGCGTGATAAGTCCTTGGAGAAACATTTATATAACTCTGAGGTTAATCCGTCATTCCCAGGACTCTTATTGAGTTTCATTTTTTTAATAGCATCCTCAACATCCAATGTTGTGATGGGGGCATCACACAAATCTTTATTAGCATTGCTGATGCTCTCAATATTACCTAAAGAGTTGAAGAAATACAAGTCTTTATAAAATAGTTCACATGTCTCAGAAATCTTTTTAGGGTCTTGTGTGATGACACCATCTGAACAGAGTTTGGTCATGCTGCAAAGTGTATTATGTTGTTTCTCTAATTTGAAGAAATAGCTGGAGTTTTGCTCTCCCTCCTCAAGCCATCTCCTCCTAGAGCGCACAAAGGCTCCTTTTGCCTTGTGAATATATAGATTATCTAATTTTAATTGTAGAATTTGAAGTCTGTTCTTGTTATCCTCTGATAAATTTTCAAGTGGCTGTGATGATAAAGCAATAATTTCAGAGATCATTTCTGATTCTTCTTTTTCTGTTTTTAACTATTCCAGCTCCTCTTTTCATTATAAGGGACCTTAATTCAAATTTCATGAACTCCCAATTTTTGCCATACATATTTTCAGCACATGCCCTATCCCAACATTCATCTATTTTTATTTTAATCTCCTTTACCAAAGACTCATTCAATAAAAGAGAATTATTTAATTTCCAATATGAGTTGACTCTTTTAGTTTGATGAGTAGTAGACATATACAGCTCCAAAAAGATATAGTTTTATGATCCGTCAAGGGTGTTGGTAACATTTTAACTGAAGAAACATGTTCAGATAATGGATCAGAAATCAACCAATAGTCAATACGAGACTGTAATGACCCTGACCTGTTCTTCCACGTAAATTCTTTAACTGTAGGATTCTTATACCTCCAAATATCAATCAGATCTCTTTCATTTATAAAATCTAACAAATAACTATTATTTGTATTACTTTTATTTGGCCATCTATCTAACATATCATTAATTGAATGATTCCAGTCTCCCCGAATATGATCTTTAGATCTGCAAATTTACTTATTATAGAATCAATTTTTACATTTACTGAATGCATTAAGGTAATATTCTCCTGTTTGCTGTTATAACCATAAACGTTTCCCAATAAAAATACCTGGTCATTAAATGAAATAACCAACAAAATAAAGTGACCGTTTGGATCTGTCTGTGAAGAGATAACTTTCCCTTTAAACTTGTGTTTCAAAGTCAGAGTTCCTGCTGAGTGGTTTGTGCCATGAGACATCCACAAGTCCTCTCCCAATTGGGATTTCCAGAATCTAATGTCATTAGGTTCAGAATGAGATTCTTGTATCAAACAAAAATCAGTATTCAGGCTTTTAGCATATAATAGCAGTGCTTTCCTTTTGGTATTGTCCCTTAATCCTCGAGCATTAAAAGAAACAAAAGATAAAGATGACATTTTGAGTGTAACTAACTTTTCACCCTGAGAAAAAGTGTGTAAATTACAGAGAGAACAGAACTACTCTGTCATTACATAATAAATGTTTTTAGCAACAACAGCATATTGTATATTTATAAAACGAATAACGAAAAATAACTCCTGAGTCATATTAGCTTACATGATGAAAGGCACTTCAGTGAATCTCCTTTCTGTTCACAAACGCACGGGCTCCCACGAAGTATGCAATCTTCCCCTCCTTTCGTGCTTTCTCAACCTGCGGCCACAATAGGTTGCGTCTCTCTCGGTCCTCGGGAGAAAGGTCTTCCTTAAAGCGCAGCTTCCTGGTCGTCAAATAGTCGGATCGTTTCGCCGTCTTCCAGATAATGTCTCGAAAATGCCTCATGGTGAATTGAATGATTGCTACACGGGGCAGTGGTGCCGCTGAAGACTCACGTCTTTGCCCCAGGCTGTGCACTGAGTCGAGTACCTCCGGGAATGTCTCTCGGTGGTCAGGAGCCATGTTTTGGCAGATTTCAACGACCTTTCTGCGAACGTCTCCGTCTTCATCAGTTAGCCCGTGGAGTCGCAGATTCCATCTTCGTTTGTATTGTGACAGCTCCAGCACCTTGCTTTCCAAATTTTGGATTTTTTCCTCTGCTTTACTCACTCTCGCTTCGGTGTGCGTCAACTTTCCTTTCAGCTCCTTGAGATCTTCAGAAATAAAGTTAACAGTAACCTGCAGGTCACTGATACTTTTCCCAATGCTAGCTCCTTGCTCTTTGATAGCCATCTTGAGCGTAGCAATGTTTTCTGCGCCGTCGGTTTCCATGTTTTGTCTCTTGCCAAAACGTTTGGATGGAGAAGAACTGGGAGTCGTAATTTTTCTCTTATCTGAGCCCAGATTTTTTGCCCTCGTATGTGGCTTAAATTTTTTATCCTGAAAGTTCGTTTTGTTGCTTTTAAAAAGTTTTCAAGACAGAGCGGGTTCTGCAATAGACCGAACACTACGCCGCCATCTTGGCTCCCCGTTTAATATACCATAACAGACATTCTCCCCATTCATAGTATTCCATGACGTCACTCAAAACGAACCGCGGCCAGTATAACAGCACGACATCGAGTGTGATATTACTTTTATAGAATATTCTACAAGCGCCATTTATTAGTTAACAGTAATAAGCGACAACAGATAATGATTAGCTAGTTTATTTAATCATTTATTTGACTCCGCCAACACAAATACTGCTGCATAGCACTAATTTTGCACTGTTGGTGCATTTCTAACGTTAGCTTTTGAACGCTGGGATCTTCTGCTGTTTCTGTCCCTGTTGGTTAGCTAGCTGGCTGGTTAACGTTCGCGCTAATGCTCCAGCTAGCGTTCGCTAATTTACGTTAGCAGAGAGCGATCGTTATCTGAAATGCATTTGCTATGACAATGGCTGTATGTTTACTAGCAGAGTGGCCAGTGTGCTCATCTAAGATAACGTAAGGATATATCTCTGCTAACGAAAATTAGCGAACGCTAGTTGCAGCATTGGCTCTAAAGTTAACCAGCCAGCTAGCTAACTAGCCGGCTTATGGCTTGTTACCCTGCTATACTAACGTGACAATAACGTTAACGTTAGTTGTCAACACTGGCATTAATCCATTTGATCTGGCTAGATTATAACCTCAATGAAGGTGCTCAGAACACACTCTGCTGCTTTGTGAAGGCAGGAACATTTTCCGGTTTATTCTGGCTAGCCTCCTGGCTTGGAGAAGGAGAAAGCGGACCGGTGGGCTAACGTTACGCTAAAAGCTAATCAGCCTTCACCTCAACGTGCTTCCCTGCAATAAAACTGGACTGAATTGAGTTCATTAGGTTTTTACTCTCTCTCACTCACACACACAAGACTTCTACTATCACGGACTATTTCCATATCGATATTATCAGCAACCTTGTTTCAAGTGATTAACGGGCACGTCTGGAGGGACTGCGAGCGAGCAGAGCTGCCGCTTACGTTTATATAACGTTAATGGGCTCACAGTAATGTTACTAGTAGTTGTGAGTTGTAGAGGACTGGGATGTTTATTACAATTTCGGGAGAGTCTGCTGCCTTAACTTACCTTCGAAACATACATCTGCTCTCCGAGGCCGGACCTTCTCCAGATTCGGCAAAACCTTTTCTCCTCTCCCCCGTGTGTGAGCACTGTGCATGCACAGCTATCACTGCTGATTGGCTGTTACCCGTGCCGTGGCTCTGCGTGTAACCAATCAGATAGTGTTGTGGGTGGGACAATGCTGGAGAGACAGAGTAGTGACAGCAGACAGAGAGGCGCGCCTGCATCAGAGCCAAAATAACCCCGTTTTAAATTGATCTCTTATCGGCAGTTGGATTTAAAAAAAAGGCCGATGCAGATATGCGTCAAAATGCCAAATATCGGCGCCGATAATCGGCCCGTTCGATAATCGGTCTATCCCTAGCAGTTAGCAAGCTAAGTAAAACGATGCTAACAAAAAAGCCTAAAGACAGCAGTGTCAGTGATAATAAATATGACTGCAGTAAATGTGGATACAAACATGAGGCTTGCAAATGTCCTGCCTATGGTCAAACATGCAGTGTGCAAAAGAAAAAAATACTATGGTTGCATGTGCAAAGCAAAGAAACCGACAGAAGGCTATCGAAAAATGGAGAGACAAGTAAATGAAATCGAAGAACAAGAGAGTGAAAGAAAAGACGAAAAATGAGAAAAAAGAAAATAACATAGAAACAAAACAGACAAAAATGGACCGAAGTACTCAAAGTAAATGGCCAAAAGCTCACATTCAGGTTTGATACCGGTGCAAATTGCAATGTTTTGCCTCTCACAACCTATCGACAAGTGGCTGAAAAGGATGCACAACTAATTGAGTCCAGCATCAAGTTGGTCGCTGAATGTTATCAGCGCATATGCCCCGCAAGTTGGGTGTGAGATGGATGAAAAAGAAGAATTCTGGAGTGAGTTGGACGACATGGTGGAGAGGGTACCCAAGGAGGAGAGAGGTGATTGGAGCGGACTTCAATGGACGTGTTGGTGAAGGGAACAGAGGTGATGAGGAGGTGATGGGAAGGTATGGAGTCAAGAAGAGAAATGTGGAAGGACAGATGGTGGTCGATTTTGCGAAAAGGATGGAAATGGCTGTGGTGAATACATATTTCAAGAAGAGGGAGGAACACAGGGTGACATACATGAGTGGAGGAACGTGCACACAGGTGGACTATATCTTATGTAGAAGGCGCCATCTAAAAGGGATTGGAGACTGCAAGGTGGTGACAGGGGAGAACGTAGCTAGGCAGCATCGGATGGTGGTCTGTAGGATGACTTTGGAGACTAAGAAGAGGAAGCGAGTGAAGACACAGCCGAAGATCAAATGGTGGAAGTTGAAGAAGGAAGACTGTTGTGTGGAGTTCAGGCAGGAGTTAAGACAGGCACTGGGTGGTAGTGAAGAGTTGCCAGATGGCTGGACAACCACTGCAGAAATAGTGAGGGAGACAGCTAGGAAGGTACTTGGTGTGTCATCAGGACAGAGGAAGGAAGACAAGGAGACTTGGTGGTGGAATGAGGAAGTACAGAAAATTATACAGAGGAAAAGGTTGGCAAAGAAGAAGTGGGATAGTAAGAGAGATGAAGAAAGTAGACAGGAGTACAAGGAGATGCAGCGTAAAGCAAAGAGAGAGGTGGCAAAGGCAAAGGAAAAGGCGTATGGTGAGTTGTATGACAGGTTAGACACTAAGGAAGGAGAAAAGGACTTGTACCGATTGGCTAGACAGAGGGACCAAGCTGCAAAGGATGTGCAGCAAGTTAGGGCGATCAAGGATAGAGATGGAAATGTGCTGACAAGCAAGGAGAGTGGGCTAAGAAGGTGGAAGGAATACTTTGAGGGGCTGATGAATGAAGAAAATGAGAGAGAGAGAAGGTTGGATGATGTAGGGATAGTGAATCAGGAAGTTCAGTGGATTAACAAGGAGGAAGTGAGGGCAGCTATGAAGAGGATGAAGAGTGGAAAGGCAGTTGGTCCTGACGACATACCCGTGGAGGCATGGAGATGTTTAGGAGAGATGGCAGTGGAGTTTTTAACTAGATTGTTTAACACAATCCTGGAAAGTGAGAGGATGCCTGAGGAGTGGAGAAGAAGCATACTGGTACCGATTTTCAAGAACAAGGGCGATGTGCAGAACTGTAACAACTACAGAGGTATAAAGTTGATCAGCCACAGCATGAAGATTTGGGAAAGATTAATAGAAGCTAGGTTAAGAGGAGAGGTGATGATCAGTGAGCAGCAGTATGGTTTCATGCCACGAAAGAGCACCACAGATGCGATGTTTGCTTTGAGAATGTTGATTGAGAAGTATAGAGAAGGCCAGAAAGAGTTGCATTGTGTCTTTGTAGATTTAGAGAAAGCTTGTGACAGAGTGCCGAGAGAGGAGGTGTGGTATTGTATGAGGAAGTCAGGAGTTGCAGAGAAGTATGTAGGAGTGGTGCAGGATATGTATGAGGGAAGTGTGACAATGGTGAGGTGTGTGGTTGGAATGACAGATGGGTTCAAGGTGGAGGTCGGATTACATCAAGGATCGGCTCTGAGCCCTTTCTTGTTTGCAATGGTGATGGACAGGTTGACGGACAAGATCAGGCAGGAGTCTCCATGGACGATGATGTTCGCGGATGACATTGTGATCTGTAGCGAGAGTAGGGTGCAGGTTGAGGAGAGCCTGGAGAGGTGGAGGTATGCACTGGAGAGAAGAGGAATGAAAGTCCGTAGGAGCAAGACGGAATACCTATGCGTGAATGAGAGAGAGGACAGTGGAATGGTCAGGATGCAAGGAGTGGAGGTGACAAAGGCATATGAGTTTAAATACTTGGGGTCAACTGTCCAAAGTAATGGGGAGTACAGTAGAGAGGTGAAAAAGAGAGTGCAGGCAGGGTGGAGTGGATGGAGAAGAGTGTCAGGAGTGATTTGCGACAGAAGGGTACCAGCAAGAGTTAAAGGGAAAGTTTACAAGATGGTTGTGAGACCAGCTATGTTATATGGTTTGGAGACAGTGACACTGACGAAAAGACAGGAGGCGGAGCTGGAGGTGGCAGAGTTGAAGATGCTAAGATTTTCACTGGGAGTAACGAAGAAGGACAGGATTAGGAATGATTATATTAGAGGGACCGCTCAGGTTGGACAGTTTGGAGACAAAGCAAGAGAGGCAAGATTGAGATGGCTTGGACATGTGTGGAGGAGAGATGCTGAGTATATTGGGAGAAGGATGCTGAATATGGAGCTGCCAGGGAAGAGGAGAAGAGGAAGGCCAAAGAGGGGGTTTATGGATGTGGTGAGGGAAGACATGCAGGTGGCTGGTGTGACAGAGGAAGACGCAGAAGACAGGAAGAAATGGAAACGGATGATCCGCTGTGGCGACCCCTAACGGGAGCAGCCGAAAGTAGTAGTAGATCAAGTTGGTCGCATATTCCCGCCACAAGGTGATGCCATTGGGCAAGGCAAAGCTAAAATGTGAATACAAAACTGAAGTGCATGAGTTGGAGTTCCAGATAATAAAACCCAACTTTCCAGCTATCCTAGGTGGTGATTCCTGCGCTCAGATGGGACTGATAAAAAGGCTCTACAAGGTGGAAAAGGAAGTGGAAACAGACATCCTAAAAGATTACACTGATGTGTTCACAGGGTTGGGGTGTGTGCCTGGACAGCATCACATTCAGATAGATCACATTCAGATAGATCCAGCAGTAACTCCAGTTATCCACCCGCCCAGAAAAGTCCCTTTAGCACTGAAGGACAAAATCAAAAGTGAACTATAGAATGGAGAACCTCGGTGTGGTTGAAAAACAAACAGAACCCACTGACTGAGTTCACAGCAAGGTTACTGTCAACAAGCCAAATAAAAAACTAAGGCTCTGTATAGACCCCAAAGACCTCAACAAAGCCATAAAGAGGGAACACTATCCCCTGAGGACAGTAGAGGAGGTTATGGCCGAGATGCCAGATGCAAAAATCTTTTCTGTATTAGATGCAAACCATGGATTCTGGCAAATACAACTAGAGGGGGATAGTTCTAAGTTGTGTACCTTCAACACACCATTCGGTCGGTACCGATTCAAATGGCTTCCTTTTGGTGTCTCGTCAGCTCCGGAGGTTTCCAAAAATGCATAGTGCAGAGACTGGAGGACCTAGAAGGTGTTGTGAACATCATTGATGACATCCTAGTGTGGGTTGCTGACAAGGAACAACATGAGACAGCTTCTGGACAGAATAGGAGCATACATCTCAAGCTCAACAAAGACAAGTGTAAGATTGGAATGACAGAGATACAATATATTGGTCACATTCTGAGTGCTGAGGGCCTGAAGTCAGACCAAGAAAAAGTCAGAGCAGTAGTGCATATGCCACAACCACAGCACAAAGTTGCACTGCTGAGGTTCCTAGGTATGTTGCAGTACATTTCAAAGTTCATCCCGAACCTGTCTGATGTAAGCGCTCCACTCAGAAAGCTCTTGGAGGGAGATGTTGAGTGGCATTGGGACGCACAGCAGCAACACAGCTTCAAGCAGCTGAAGAAACTGGCAAGCAATGCCCCAGTTCTCAAATATTATGATGTGAACAAGTATGTTACATTATCAGTGGATGCAAGCTCTGAAGGACAGGGAGCTGTGATAATGCAGGATGGACAACCCGTTGCTTATGGCTCGAGGTCTCTTACCGACACACAGAAGAGATATGCGCAGATAGAAAAAGAACTGTTATCCATAGCATATGGGTGTGAAAAATTCAAACAGTATCTGTATGGGAAAAAGATACAGGTGGAGTCTGACCATAAACCACTTGAGGCAGTGTTCAAAAAATGACTACACAAAGCTCCTCCCAGACTACAGAGGATGCTGTTGGCACTGCAGCCTTTTGACTTGTGTGTAACCTACAAACCAGGAAAAGAGTTGCACATTGCGGATACACTCAGCAGAGCTTACCTGCAAGAACAGTCTGAACAACTACTTGATGAGGAAATAGAAGTTAATCTTCTATCAGCACACCTTCCAATCTCAGAAGAAAAACTGAGTCAGTTCAAAACTGCAACAGCAGAGGATGGTGAACTGCAGCTCGTGATGAAAGCCATTCAGTCGGGTTGGCCAGAGCAGGTTAGACAAGTTCCGGCTGAAATAAAGAAATACTGGACGTTCAGAGAAGAACTCAGCTGCTCAAAAGGACTTGTTTTCAAACACTCCAGACTCGTTGTCCCTGAAAAACTGAGAGCAGAAATGCTTCAAAAAATCCATGAAGCCCATCTAGGGATTATCAAATGCAAAGAGAGGGCAAGAGATGTATTATTTTGGCCCGGGATGTCCAAACAAATTGAGGACATTGTGATGAAGTGTAGCATCTGTAACTATACTGCTACACCCAATGTGACTCTTGTCCTATATTAGGTTTTACAGCCAGCTAAACTCTCCCTTGCATCATATCCTCCAAGGAACAGACCAGTGTTGTATATGGACGGGATTTAATACCAAGGAAGTGTGAAACTGAAAATAAACATACAGAAAAGCATACATCAGTATACAATACAAAATAGCTTACTCAATCTAGAATTACAGTTAGGATAACTAATCCTCTATTTTTCAGGAAACAATGGTAAGTATAAAACTAACATTTTCTTTGCAGGAATAAAATGTAAGTTGTAACTAATCAGGTATAGCACTGAACACTGTATTTACGCTAGCATCAAAGGTATAGTCTGAATGCAATCATTAAAATGTGCTGTCATACATGTTACCAAAATTATACAAACTGTAGCAAATATGTAAAAAATACTTCAAAATAAAGATTCTAGCGATGATGGATAATAGCTTTACTTACAGATATTGCCACTCAAAGGGGTAGAAACTAGGTGATGGCTAATGATGGAGCATGAATATTGCTGCGTTGTCACATAAATTTCTTGTTGTCACAGGAAAAGGAAGTAGCTGAAACTGCGGTACTTATCTATACCACTAGAAGGCAAAAGACGCAAGATTATGGAACTATGCCCCTAGTGGCAGGGAGGCTCTAAAAATAAAGGAAACCGTTCCATTACAGTAACACTTTCAAAAAGAGCAATGTGAAAGAACCGCTGCTGTGCCATGACATTCCAGATCGATCATGGGCTAAACTGGATGTGGATCTTTTTTATTTTGATCAAGGTGATTATCTACTCTATGTAGATTACTACTCGAAGTATTCGGAAATTGCCAAACTGCCCCAGACAACAAGCAAACATGTAATTGTAGCTCTGAAATCCATGTTTGCAAGATATGGAATCCCAGATGAGGTTATGTCGGACAATGGACCGCAGTTTGAACAGTTCCCAGCAGAGTGGAAGTTTAAACACACTACATCAAGCCCAGGATTCCCACAATCCAACGGTCAAAGGGAAGGACCAATCCAGACCATAAAAAACTTGCTCAAGAAAGCACGAGAGAGCCAAGAAGACCCATATCTTGCTCTCCTTGAGCACAGAAATGCACCTTTGGATGGAGTGAGACTGTGTCCTGCCCAACTGTTAATGGGTCGGCGACTGAAGACAAAACTACCAGCAACTACGCAGCTGTTGAAGCCTCCGCTGTACAAGGAAGTGCATGGACAAATGAGGAAACGACAGTTCAAACACAAACACTGCTTTGATCGAGACGCGAGAGACCTGCCTGCACTACAGGAGGGTGAGACTGTGAGATTCAGAGTGGGCAATACATGGCAACCAGCTGTTGTGAAACATAGCCATGTTCAGCCAAGGTCTTTTGTGATCCAAACACCTGAATGCAGCACCTTTCGCAGAAACAGGCAACATCTGCTAAAGAGTAGAGAGGACAGACATCCAGAACTGGACAGAACAGGTCAGGAACAGGAGGACTTCACGGTGTCTGCTAGTGAACCAGCAGACATCACAGTGATGCCAACACCTGTCGATTCTCCTATAAGAGAGACTGTTACACCGGAGGTGACTACAGCTACAACAGGTCCAGTAAAGATCTCACGCTCTGGGAGAGTGATTAAACCTCCACAACGTTATTCACAGTAAAAAGAAAAAAAAGTAAGTAGAGTGAATGGAACGGTGAATTCATGTTGTTACATTACAGGTCACATGCTTGTTTAATGTTTGCATTGAGTTGAAAGTAAAATTGCATAGATGTTTTGTTGATTAGTAAAATAGGCCAAGTGAGAAAAAAAAGAGAACGGAAAGTTAATGGCTTTAAGTTAAGGATAAACATCTCTAAGATGAAGCACATAAATGCTTTAACAATGCTTAGATTGTTATTTGAGTTTATTTTTGCATGATTGAGGTTTATTTGCTTTGGTTACATATTTAGGTGTTCTGCTTGAGGAAGATGCGATGTGTAGTAACCAGGCTTAGCCTGTGGTGGCGCCGCTGCTGTAACGTACCTGTTGAATGACATGTAACACCATAGAAGAAGGCATTTAGTTAAAAAGACGGTCAAGCTGAATCACCGTGCTATCCGTCTGAGTTATTGTGTCGCCTCATTGTTAATCTAATTAACAATACATATATGACAACTCTGTCTGACACTGTCTTCATCTCCAGCACACTCTTGGCATACTCTTCCTTCAGAATTACCCCTACCCAATTTCTCCTCGCATTCGCACCATGGTAGAAGAATTTGAACCCATTTCCGATACTCCTGGCGTTCCTCCCCTTCCACCTGTTCTCTTGCACACACAGTATGCCTACCTTTCTTCTTTCCATCATGTCAGCCAGCTCTCTCCCTCTACCAGTCATAGTGCCAACATTCAAAGTTCCAACTCTCACCTCCACACTCCAACCCTTCCTCCTCTCTAGCTGCCTCTGGACATGCCTTCCCCTTCTCCTTCTCCTTCGCCCAACAGTAGCATAGTTTCCACCGGCACCCTGCTGATTAACAGTACTGGTGGCGGTCGTTGGTAACCCGGGCCTCGACGGATCTGGTATAGAAATCGTATTTATGATCCGCATATTTGATTTGGCAAAGATTTTACGCCGGATGTCCTTCCGGACCTCCCTGTTTATCCGGGCTTGGGGCCGGCACTAAGAATGCACTGGCTTGTGCATCCTCAGTGGCTGGGTTAATTAATGTTTACATAACTAATTGTCCAAAAAGGCAGATTAGACACTCTTTGTAGGGAAACTTTAACTATTTTTAGGGGTTTCTTTATTAAATCAGTATATCTAATGGCGTAAAACTCTGTTTCCATCTTCTTATGAAATTAAACAATGATTTGTTTTTTTAAACTAGCTTGGCAGCCTGTCCAGGGTGTCTCCCCGCCTGCTGCCCAATGACTGCTGGAATAGGCTCCAGCATCCCTGCGACCCTGAGAGCAGGATAAGCGGTTAAGATAATGGATGGCTGGATGAATGGTTTTATACACAGCTCCCTTTGGTACCATCACTCCCTTTGTTACCACTAGATGGTACCAAAGGGAGCCTAGTCCTAAATGTCAGATCATGTCCATTTGATAAGGAAACCAGACCAAAAAAGTCTTTCTTGGACTTGGACCGCTTCTCACTCAAACTAGGAATCTAAAATATCAAAAGTTTTTTTTTTGTCTCCTGCTGAAGTTGAACCGTTATTTTAAACCACACCAAACAATTGGTAAATATAATACGCAGATGCACTGTACTGAATTAAAGTTAATGTTCAATTGAGGGAAGCTATGAAGAAGTGGATGAAGATTGGAAAGGCAGATGGTTCTGACGACATACGTGTGGAGGCATGGAGATGTTTAGGAGAGATGGCAGTGGGGTTTTTAACTAGATTGTTTAACTCAATCTTGGAAAGTGAGAGGATGCCTGAGGAGTGGAGAAGAAGCATATTGGTACCGATTTTCAAGAACAAGAGTGATGTGCAGAACTGTAACAACTACAGAGGTATAAAGTTGATCAGCCACAGCATGAAGATATGGGAAAGAGTAATAGAAGCTAGGTTAAGAGGAGAGGTGACAATTAGCGAGCAGCAGTATGGTTTCATGCCATGAAAGAGCACCACAGATGCGATGTTTGCTTTGAGAATGTTGATTGAGAAGTTTAGTGAAGGCCAGAAGGAGTTACATTGTGTCTTTGTGGATTTAGAGGAAGCATACGAAAGGGTGCTGAGAGAGGAGGTGTGGTATTGTATGAGGAAGTCGGAAGTTGCAGAGAAGTATGTAGGAGTGGTGCAGGATATGTATGAGGGAAGTGTGACAATGGTGAGGTGTGCGGTTGGAATGACAGATGGGTTCAAGGTGGAGGTGGGATTACATCAAGGATCAGCTCTGAGCCCTTTCTTGTTTGCAATGGTGATGGACAGGTTGACGGATAAGATCAGGCAGGAGTCTTCGTGGACGATAATGTTTGCGGATGACATTGTGATCTGTAGTGAGAGTAGGGTGCAGGTTGAGGAGAGCCTGGAGAGGTGGAGGTATGCACTGGAGAGAAGAGGAATGAAAGTCAGTATGAGCAAAATGGAATACCTATGCGTGAATGAGAGGGAGGACAGTGGAATGGTGAGGATGCAAGGAGTAGAGGTAACAAGGGCATATGAGTTTAAATACTTGGGGTCAACTATCCAAAGTAATGGGGAGTGCAGAAGAGAGGTGAAGAAGAGAGTCTTCTTCACCTCTCTTCTGCACTCCCGGTGGCACTGACGAAAAGACAGGAGGCAGAGCTGGAGGTGACAGAGTTGAAGATGCTCAGATTTTCATTGGGAGTGACGGAGAAGGACAGGATTAGGAATGAGTATATTAGAGGGACCGCTCAGGTTGGACGGTTTGGAGACAAAGCAAGAGAGGCAAGATTGAGATGGCTTGGACATGTGTGGAGGAGAGATGTTGGGTATAGTGGGAGAAGGATGCTAAATATGGAGCTGCCAGGAAAGAGGAAAAGAGGAAGGCCAAAGAGGAGGTTTATGGATGTGGTGAGGGAAGACATGCAGGTGGCTGGTGTGACAGAGGAAGATGCAGAAGACAGGAAGAAATGGAAATGGATGATCCGCTGTGGCGACCCCTAACGGGAGCAGCTGAAAGTAGTAGTAGTAGTAGTAGTAGTAGTCGTAGTAGTGCTGCCTCTGGATGCCTGGTTGCCCCATCGCTCAGAGGCCCCTGCTGCCGATCGACCCGGTCACGGCTCTTTTCTGTCCTGGCCCCACAGTGGTGGAATGAACTCCCCACTGATGTCAGGACAGCGGAGTCGCTGCCCATCTTTCGGCTCAGGTTGAAAACTCACCTCTTCAAGAACTACTACCCTGTTACTTGCTCTTAGCACTTATTGTATTCACTCATTTAAAAAAAACTCTTTCTTGCGCTTTTACTTTAGTACTGGTTTTGCTCTTAGATGCTTGTTTAGAGAGTAGATGCACTTATGACCTCTGATGACTAGTAGTTCTCCTGATTTCCAATGTTAAATGCACTTATTGTAAGTCGCTTTGGATAAAAGCGTCTACTAAATGACTGCAGTAGTTAATCGCTGCGCCATCCTATGCCTCCAATCCGTTTTCATAGTAACCACATGGTGGCGCTGTTGTATTAGATATCCCATTTGGTCCAATCTGCGTGGTGTGCGTTGCGTTCACGGTGCAGTGATTTTTGGACGCTGCTCTCTCTCTCTCTCTCTCTCTCTCTCTCTCTCTCTCTCTCTCTCTCTCTCTCTCTCTCTCTCTCTCTCTCTCTCTCTCTCTCTCTCTCTCTCTCTCTCTCTCTCTCTCTCTCTCTCTCTCTCTCTCTCTCTCTCTCTCTCTCTCTCTCTCTCTCTCTCTCTCTCTCTCTCTCTCTCTCTCTCTCTCTCTCTCTCTCTCTCTCTCTCTCTCTCTCTCTCTCTCTCTCTCTCTCTCTCTCTCTCTATGCAGCATCGTTGACCGTAAATACCATAAAGCCCTATGTCTCTCTTTTATTACCATCATGTCTCTGCTGTATTTTCTTATTTGGGGGAGTTTTGTATCTTAATTTTATTTTGTTTATGTGTTGTTTTGTTGTTGCTGTTGTTTTTCACACCACATATTCTTTCATGATAGAGATGATACCGTTTCAAAATTGTGTTTTATGAAAATAGCTGAATAACTCAAAGAATGCATTTTTCATCACTAAGTCACAGGATACCACTGATTCCCATTCTCAGTCCAATCCTACATTTGTATTGGATGATATGCAACAAAAATAATATGAATCTTATATCCTCTTTGAAGAAATGAATCACCTGGACACACTGCACTTTTACATCATATCTGTGTGTCTGATTTTGTGTGCGTATACCTTTATTTGTACATATGTCAGATCATTTACACTGGACCTAACAGGGGCCTTTAAACCCAGTGGTGAATCACCTAAAGAAACATAAACTTGTCAAACATGTCAAAGAAACACGTGCAACATGTCAGCAGCTATCTTAAACAAGTGTCGTTATGCATGCTCAATGATCCAGGTAAGAAAATCAAAGAAAGTTGAATCAGTTCATCCGGACGCTTTTATTGAGAGAAACTTTTCATCGCTCATCTAAGTGACCTCTTCGGTCTAAACTGACTGCAGGTATCCCCACCCTTATAAACAATACCATGACATAATGACCGAAACCAACGATCGGTTTCATATGCAATGATGGGCGTGGCCATTAACCTGAGTTACAATGGTCATGTGTACTATTCACAGAGGAGTCAAAATGTCGTATGCTCAATAATCCAGAGAAGGAAATCAAAGAAGGTTGAATCTAACTCATCTAAGTGACCTCTTCAGTCTTTGATATTCACAGAGGATTTGGGAATGTTTGCAATCACAGCAATCTAAAATGATGACAGATGTACTCTTAGGATGTGCCATTACAGATTAACTCAGTGACCTGTAACATCTCTAAATTTCTTACATCTATTCTTGCATCTACCCGTTGGTAGGCACAGTGATGTGCAATCAGGGGAGGCAGGGTACGCAGTGCCTCACCCAGGCTAATAAGAAGGGAAAAAAAAGAAATATCATGAGAGTTACCCCAAAAAATTATTTTTTTTAACTTTAATTAACATAATTTGTTAAGATTGTTGTACAAAATAATTTTTAAAAAAAACCATGTAAAACTTGTTGTTTTATCAGTAAAAGGCATGCCCTATTCAGGATGGTGTGCTCCCAAAGCTAGCGTTCGTGAATGCAGGCTGCTGAGGCAGAGTCCGCTTGCGCCTCTCTGGCGTGTGAAATGAAAGCAAACGGTTTCGGAGTTTTGTGCGTGCGTAGTCGGTTCTTACAGTGTCAGTATCAATGATGAGGCACATCGCTAACCTGCCTCGCGTTTTGTGAACAGATGTATTTTGACTCCCTCCCACCCTCTGGCTTGTCGTCTTCTGCTGTTTGCGCTGCCTACCCAGCAATGGACCTCACTGCATGTTACTGGTAATAAATATCACATTCAGAACACTATGGATTTTGTGGATAAGGTGAAGGACATCATTATGGAGAGGGATGAAACAATAGTTATGATGTTAAGCCTCTCTTCACTTGCGTTGCTGTTGATGAAACAGTGGAGGTAGTCCGTATGAATGTCTTTGTGCATGCTCAATAATCCAGGTAAGAAAATCAAAGACGGTTGAATCAGTTTACCTGGATACGTTTATTGAGAGATACATTTCATCACTCATCTACGTGACATCTTCAGTCTAAACTGACTGCAGATGGGGGACATTTTATTGTTGATGTTCACTGTACATCAACACATACTGATCAGTACTTAAATGTTTGACTCTCATCATCCACTGGAGCACAAACTAGGAGTCATCAGGACACTGTACAACCAAGCTGACAACGTCCCGACCAACACAGCGGCCAGGGAAGGGAGAAATCCCATATTAAACAGGCCCTGGTGAAGTGTGATTATCCTAACTGGGTGTTTGTCAAAGCCATGAAGACGCCTGAACAGTGCACCAGCCGACTGAAGAGAGGAGAAGGACAACAGCTGCCTAAGCGTAAACCAGTGGTGATTCCGCATGTGGCAGGAGTGTCGCAACAGTTGAGATGCATATTTTCCAAACACTCCATCTCAGTTGCTTTTAAACCTCAAAGCACGCTGCACCAGAAATTGGTCCATCCCAAGGATCAGGTCCCCTGGCAAAAACAAAGCGATATAGTGCGTGCTGTTAAGTGTCGGGAGGATTGCCATGACTTGTACATCGGGGAAACCAAACAGATGCTGGTCAAGAAGATGCCACAACACAGGAGAGCTGACACGTCAGGCGAGGACTCCGCAGTCGACACCCATCTACAGGCCAGTTGCCACTCTTTCAAGAATGAGGATGCGCACATCCTTGATAGGGAGGAGCGCTGGTTTGAACGGGGAGTCAAAGAGGCCAATGATGTGAAGAGGGAACAACCATCCCTGAACCGAAGGGGGGTGGGGGTGGGCTAGGAGTACATCTGTTGCCATTTTACAATGCTGTGATCGCAAACAGTCCCCAATCTTCTATAGTACACATGACCATTATAACTCTTGATAATGGTCACGCACATATTTGCATATGAAACCGATCATTGGTTTTGGTTGTTCTGCCATTGTATTGTTTATCAGGGTGGGGATACCTGCAGTCAGTTTAGACTGAAGAGGTCTCTTAGATGAGTGATGAAACATTTCTCTCAATAGATGTTGTGCCCAGATGAATTGATTCAACTTTCTTCTCATCTCATCTCATCTTCAGCCACTTTTCCGGGGTTGGGTCGCTGTGGCAGCAAGCTAAGTAGGGCACTCCAGACGTCCCTCTCCTCAGCAACGCCCTCCATCTCCTCCTGGGGGATCCCAAGATGTTCCCAGGCCATATTGGACATGTAGTCCCTCCAGCAAGTTCTGGGTCTACCCCGGGGTCTCCTCCCAGTTGGCCGTGCCCAGTAAACCTCCAAAGGAAGGCACCCAGGAAGCATCCTAATCAGATGCCCGAACCTTCTCAACTGGCTCCTTTCGATGAGAAGGGGCAGCGGCTCTACTCCAAGCTTCAACTTTCTTTGATATCTTAAACAAGATTAGACTCTCACAGTGTGAGCGACATGCCTTAAGACCATGTTAGATAAATGGTGACAGCATCAGGTGATAGCTTGGCAGAGCTATCTCAGACCTTGGACTGTGAGTTTGGTAAAGTTAGCACCAAGGTGGTGGTGGTTGTGGTGGTGATATTGGTGGTGGTGGTGGTGGGGTGTTTGGGAATGCCACCTCAGTAGATCCACCTCTGAACTCAAAGGATAGCTAAGCGAGTGGTATTTCAATGCTGCTGATCTACGTTCACCCCTGTTGCTCTCCTCCTCCTCATGTTACACTCCCTATCACTGTCAGAGATGCAGTCAGTCAGCCAGCCAGCCAGTCAGTCAGTAAAAAGAGGGGGAGAAACTAAAACGGACTAAGCTGTTTCTTTCTTTTCGTATGTTCAGTGGTATATGGGATGGTGGAATGATGTTGAGGAGGCTGGGTCCCTGAAACCTTCGACCTGGGGACTTTGTCCTGATTGAGAGTTCTAAATGAGCCCATGTACTGGCTGCTATGATACACACTGAACACGTTGTTAACACAGGAAGATGAATACACGTTTAGCAAATGATCAAGCCATTATGAAATGAAGTTGTTTTTTTAAGTGTCTGTCAGGTTTGTACCCTCATTCTTTTTGCCATAAATAACTATTTTGTGTAGTCAGTGACATCTATGGTATTTTGACAGTGTGGAAACCCCTTAATGTGAGTGTGGACTGGCGCTGCACATGGTAGTATGCACCAGCTTGTCTAGTGCACAATGAGCACAAATGAGCCTCTCCAGCACACACACACACACACACACACACACACACACACACACACACACACACACACACACACACACGGGGTAGGGTTTAAGTGCCTTGCTAAAGGATATAGGTGCTGCTCTTGATAACTGAAGCTATTATTGTCTGGTGAATCATCAGGCCTGTCTGCATTCAGGAGGACAGGAACATCCCAATATGGAGGGAGATGGTTTTCTGTTTGAGGCACTGAGAGCTGCCATTGTTAGTCCATCTGCTTCTGACAGCATGCTGGCTTTCTGAATAAATTAATTGGTCCATAAATAGTTAAACAGAATTTTATCTATTTCCACATTTCTTGTAGGTCACTTGAGAGCAAGTTAAAAAAAACCAAAAACAAACACTGCCATACAGCATAAGCCAGGAGAACTTTGTGGGTGTTATTGTCAGGCATAATCTACATCAGAGCAAAGCATGCACACACACACACACACACACACACACACACACACACACACACACACACACACACACACACACACACACACACACACACACTGTCTCTTACACATACATACACGGACACATACGTAAATGCCTCTTCACTCCAGAGCCAGGCCCTCTGGCGTGATGAGGAGAGGCTGGTCCGGACGTCATCCACTGCTCCCTGAAACAGCCTCCTATTGTCTCCCTAGACTGAAACTAGCTGCCTCAGCACACATCACGTAGGTCCGTGTGTGAGTGTGTGTGTGTGTGTGTGTGTGTGTGTGTGTGCACATTTTCATATTTGTTTGTGTGTATGGTGTGCCTGTCTGTGCAGAAAGCATGTGAGTAAGTATACATAGTGTCTGTATCTTTCCTCCCTCAGTCACAACCACAGCGTGCTCCCATGTTTGGGCAGTGCTTCGGCAGAAGTCCGGTCCAATCAGAGAAAGTGAGTACTGATGTGGTGCAGGGCCCCACTCCAAACTCTGCAAAAATGCATTGCTTTGTCTGCATTTTAGCCGTGCCTGACTTCTGGGTGTTTGTACCAAGATAAGGAGGACCAGGGGGAGAGATCACAGCTCAGTGCCAAACATCTCAAAGTCCCCTGGGAGGCCACATTCAGTTGTTGCTATGTATGACAGACCATCACAGAGTCTGGAGATGCTGCCTCATTGTAGCTTATACAGAGCTGACAGTTGCTGCTGGGAACCAATACCCATGTGTTCCTAAGTGAAGTCATTTTGAACTGTAGGCTGCTCCACAGAAAGGATGGATTAGAAAGGAGGAGTTTGACATTATGATCTCTGGGAACATGGTATCCACTAATGCCCCCCCCCACCACCACCACCACCGTTTTTGCGCTCTCTTTCTCTCTCCACGATCTGTCTCCAGAACTAGTAGCAAAGCCCTAGATAGGTTTGGCAGCGAAAGGCTTGTTGAAGACCTACATGTCATTGTGTGTGTGTGTGTGTGTGTGTGTGTGTGTGTGTGTTTCTATCCTAATGGGGACCAAATGTCCCCATCAGGATACAAAAAACTGAATCCACCTATCTTGTGGGGACATTTTATGGGTTGCTGTGGGGAAAAGGGTCTATTTTAGGGTTAGGACTTGGTTTTAGGTTTAAAGTTTGAATCAAGATTAGGTAAAGGGTAGAGTAAAGGTTAAGGTTAGGCATGTAGTTGTGATGGTTAAGGTTAGGGTTAAGGGCTAGAGAATGAATGTAGTAAATGAGGAGTCCCCACAAGTATAGGGTGACGTCACGGTGTGTGTGTGTGTGGCATTTACTGGGACATCATGGGCACTGAGTAAAGCATGAATCAATAGCTGAGTCATGAATCTCTCTCTCCCCTCACAAACACCTACACATGCACTCATCCACCCTCACACACAGTGGTAGCTTCCTCCAATGTGCTGTTAACTTGCTATTGTTGGCAAACTGGAGTGTTTAATTCCTGCGGGCATGCCTCCAGAGGCACAACACGAGACACAGAAATCACACCAAGGTTGAAAATGTAGTAACCTGACACTACAAGCTGTCACCAGAAAGTCGGCGCTCCCAGCAGACAGATCCAGAGCTAAGCACCTCACAGTGGTCAGGTTTATCACTTTCAAAATGAGATGCTTCTTCAGCTGTTCTTTTATCTGTTAAAAGCGCTGAAATGGCATGCTACGTTAAAACTGCACCGACAGTTTTGGTCAAATGGACATAGTAGGTAATTCAGGCTGAAGGCCACAGGACAACACAGGAATCTGTGTAGTATTTTTAGCTTCAGATTTGAATAAATCACCAAACATGGGGATCTTTCTGTGGTTAGTGTATGTAACATGATGAGACAAGCCTGAAATGGTTCATGTTTTAAGTGGTTTATGGCTTAAGAATCTGTGTTATCAGGGTTAAGCTGTTTGTTTACATGTTACCGGATGTGTGTGATTATGTGCACTGTCATCTGTGCAACAAGCTGTTGTATACTTGGTCTGTTTGTGTGTGTGCATGCACATGTGCGTGTGTGTGTGGGTGGTGTGTGTGTGTATGTGTGTGTGTATGTGTGAGAGTGAGAGAGAGAGAGAGAGAGAGAGAGAGAGAGAGAGAGAGAGAGAGAGAGAGAGCCCAGTTCCAACATTAATCCTTCTGTCGTCCTACTGACCTCCTGATACCAGCTCATGTAACCAGAAGGAGGGAGTAGGCTACTTCCTTTATGCCTTCTTATGTGCCTTCTCTCCTTTTCTCTCTCCCTCGCTCCCTCCATTCCTCCTCTCTCCATCCAGAATCAGCTGTGTCTAGAACAGACTGGACCTGGTAACACACACATATGCACATACACACATCATTGAAGGTCACTCGAGGTCAAGTGTGACCACCCTCCCTCTGGGTCCCTCTGGGTGCTCAGGTGGGTATAGAGGCTGATCCTGGAGCCGCATAATGGGAGGACGCCTGCGCGTGACAACTTTTTACGTGGAGTGGCTGATGCGCCTGCAGCCACCAGATGGTCCTTGGCAAGGGGTGGCCAGAGTCAAATGGCATGGAGAATCAAGACGATAGGGGACCACCCTCGGTTGCAGCTTTTATCCGCCTTCACTGCCGTTGTGAAGGCCAAACAGTTCCGCTGTTGAGATTTTTGTTGGATCGCACTTCATCTGGAACCTCCCCCTTGACCTGTCCACCTTGGGTGACCCTACCAGGAGCCAAGCTCCGGACGACATAGCTCTTTGGGATCATTAGTACACGCAAGCTTCTCAACCATGGCAAGGTGGCGGTCCAGGAGAACACACACACACAGGACGAGAGGGAAATCCCACCAGATCTTTGCCTAGATAGTTAGGGACTAGACATACTGATGAGGGGCAGATATGACTGTAACCAGTGTCTGTCCCCCTAAATTCCTCCTCGTAGCACGCATACACACACACACACACACGTGCAGACACACATGCCTTCAGTGTATTGGTGGGTGAGGGGGTGGTAGTGATGGAGGGGGGCTGACAGAGGTTTTCCCCGAGTCAGACTTGGCTGCAACCACAGCATTGTTCTTTTATTCCATAGAAGTCTGAGCTGAGGAAAAACTGTTTGTGTTTCTGGTTAACGGAAGGGTTTTCCTTGATTGTCCGGGTCAGATTTTACTGAATCTATACTGAGTCACTGGCTACCACCAGTAATGGTATTTATCTTTGACTGAGGAAAGTCTGAGGGGTTTCTCTTACTGTGGCAGAGGAACGAACGAAAAAAAAAAACAACCCGCAAAATATTGTTGGAGCTACCATGGAAACTGTTAAGAGAAGGGAGGGTTTTTGTTTTTGTTTTTTTTTGTTTTGTTTTGTTTTTTTTGGCCAAAAATGTCTTGCTCGTATTTTTTCCCTATTTGGTGTTTATAAGTGCTGCTTAAAAAAAGTAACAGCCAATTATGTTTATAGGTGCCCCTTCTCAAAATGGCTGCCCTGGTGTGACGCTGTGGTTGTCGCATAACAGCAGCGTGATGAAGACGCTTGTTGCTGATGTCAGATTTTACACCATGTTGCAGACTGGATGTGAAGAGTGCAGGACGCATGACTGACTATACATTCTCAGAAATCAGAAACACTTTATTTGTCATTTCATTTCATGTACTTGCACACATGAAATTAAATGAAACATCATCTCCCCCAGCACACAACAGTGCAACACAGACAAAAACACATATCCAAAAAGTACAAGAACTACAAGAACACAAACTACATCCAAACTATCACATATATATATATATATAAAAAATAAAAAAAACACTATCGGAACTGCCATTCTGCATGGGCTAGCAGTTAGCTTAACCTGCTCCACTTCCGTGTCCTGGCCATCAGGACCCAGCAGACCAAGCTCCCTCAGCCGAGCCAAGGCTAACTCCTCCAGCCAGACACCTTCACCCCCCCCCCACACGCACACACTCCACATGACAGCACTAAAAACACAGTCAAGGCTAGGCGAGGCCAAACTTAGACACAGATGTGGACAAAGACACTGCATGGATGGTACTGGGTGAGGCCGCTGCAAACGTGAATTTGCACAGTCATCTTCCCACACCGGAAGCGGAGGATGTCTCTGTCTTTTATCAGGAGTTTGTGGGCTGTTTTGGAAAACCATCAAGTGCAAATTGCTGTGACAACATGTCATTCATAAGGACATGCCGTGCTTGACTATCACAATGCTTACAATGTTGACAGTAGCCCAGTTCACTCTTCCTTTTACACTATTAGCTGATAGCAAGTGATGACTAAATGGCTGGTGGACAGCTAGGTCAAACAAAGTCTGCTCTGTCAACAGAAATACAAAAGTACAGGACAAATGATTCTGTTGTTTTGATGCAATGACATACTTTCAGTACACAATGAATAACTCAAAGCAAATTCCCTGCAAGTACGAAATAAAACATTGCTGAACATTCAGTATTCATCCTACTCTTCCCCCAGACACCACTCGGCGCTAAAAAAAAAAAAAGCCAGGGTGGGGAATGGAAAACCTGCATGGCGTATCTAGTTCCTCCCTTCCTATCTGCAATGCTACCACTCCGTCCCTTGTTCATGCGAAGAGGAAACACCTTCGTTCATCCCTTTTTCCTGGCTCTGGACTCTCCTCAGTGGTCTTTTCTCGCTCTAAGCTGCAGACGGTCCGGAGGGGGTTATTATTTTTTATTCTCGATTCAGGAGCCACACCTGGAAACTGCAGGCATGTTGGATGGATGTGGACCCACAGGCTTGGCCTTCCCGTTAAGAGTATGGGTCACTAGAACAATATTTCTGATATTGGTCACTACCCATAAATAAGGGCTTTGACATAATATTGGGTCTTAAAACACAGATGCCATATGCATGCTCAAACTGAGCAACATTCATTTATACAAAGACGTGTGGACTTTTTGAAAGTCAGAATTTCAAACTTTTAAATATACACCATGTTTATTTCCCCAACACTAGCAACCTGAAATAATTAATTCTTTCATTAGCCAAACCGCTTATCCTTACTCAGGGTCACGGCGATGCTGGAGCCTATCCCAGCAGTCATTGGGCAGCAGGTGGGGAGACACCCTGGACAGGCTGCCAGTCAATCACAGGGCTCACACACACACACACACACACACACACACACACACACACACACACACACACACACACACACACACACATTCACAACTAGGGACAATTTAGTATGGCTGATTCACATGACCTATCTGTCTTCAGACTGTAGGAGGAAACCGGCGCACCCGGAGAAAACCCACGCAGACATGGGAAGGACATGCAAACGCCACACAGGATGACCCGGGATGACCCCCAGAGTTGGACTACCCTGGGGTTTGAACCCAGGACCTTCTTGCTGTGAGGCCACTACGTGAACCACTGCACCACCGTGCAACCTTTATCCTTTATCCAGCCTAAAATAATTCCACTAAATATTACTATTGAGGTAGGGTTTCATGACACAGCTGCAATTAATCTCCTATGAATATGAAATCTCTAATGAATTCGATGAATTCGATGAATTGATTCATCGAATTCATCTACAGCTACAGAACAGGACTTTGAGGATGTTAGGAATATTGTATTTTGCTCAAGGGCACTTAAGGTGGGTAGATGCCAGTGGTGCATGGGGGCTTGAACGTTTGTCCATGGCTGTTACCCAGGTTGCTTATGGAACATATAGTACATTTTCAAAAGACGACTTTACCCTCAAATGTGAAGGACAGTGTTTAGGGTCTATTATGTTTCTTCAGCCTGTGGTGTTCTAGATTAGCCAACCTGAGCTGGCCAGTGTTTGGTGAACTGTGCGATTTGACTGACAGTCAAACTGTGTGTTTGGGGTCCTCTCAGTGTGGGCAGGGCTCGGCAAATAAAGCGGTCTGCCAGGAAGAGCTGCTCAAACACAAACTGTTATCACCTTCCTACACATACACACACGCACACACTCACCGTCCTACACACACACACACACACACACACACACACACACACACACACACACACACACACTCACCCACCGTCCTACATGCACGCACGTGTGCACGCACACACACATATTCCCTAAATCTCCCAGCCTGCCTGCGCTGATATTGATCTGTCATGTAAACACGGACACACACCAGCTCTACAGAAACACACTCTGTCCTCGTACCCTACCTGTGACATCACTGATGGGAATACTGCTCACATCTCTGCACCGTCTCCTCACCCTGACACCACCAACAGCCCATTGGTCAACAGACCATAACATATCACATCAACTGGCTGTAGTAGGCTCGCCGACAACCAATCAGCATGCTGCACTGTGGTGCACTGCTTCTTGTGAGACATCTTATTGCCGGGAAGAGCTTTGGAGCAGTGGGGAGGATGGGGAAGTTAGGTATGCAGTCTAATGCTCCCTCCTTCCCCATTTCAGAATAGAGAAATCCTTCCGGGAAGTAACTCTGTGTGTGTGTGTGTGGGGGAGGCAGAGTCTTCCGGTAGGCAGACTGTCAGATACACTAATGCCTGCGTTAGCTGCCATGGCCTGCAGTAAAAGACTTGTTCCAGGCAGATCGTGCAGAAGGATGAGTCAACACTGCATTAGTCCTGGTTTAAAAGCCTTCAGGTGCAAATTCATGTTTTTAAAGGCCTCCAGGAAGCAGGTTTTAATTTGGCAAACACTTTGGGGACAGTTTGGGGGGACCTGATGTTGGAGAGACTATTCCAGAAGCACAAGGTACCAGGATTGTCTCTGGCAACAGCCGGTGCTAGCAACCCAGCAGAAGTTCACTTGAGCAAGGCACTAAAGCTCTACCTGTTTAAGCCTACCAAATATTTTCTAACTTATTTTACAATTTCTCATCCTTACCTACAGTCAGACAGACCTAACCTCTCAGTTTTCGTCTGAAATATGTTCTACACAATTTTTGATCTTTTTGGTGTTATGAAAATATGACATTTTGAGAGACGTCATTATCATAGCTGTATGTAAACTACTTATTCGCACACCTAAGGAAGTCCAACATACAGTGTATTTATCCAAACAAATGACTGTAGCTATGAATAGGTATGACTTTGGATTTGTTGTTTTCCAAAAGACCAAACTCTTGAGGAGTTATCCACCTGCAGTTTCCAGTAACATCTACACAAATGCTTCACCACAGTGGGGCGACATGAGACCACAGAATACAGTCATCCTGCTGTTTATTCATCCTCAACCTGCTGTTTTCCTACTCTCATAGAAGCAGACAGCAGCAGAGAGGGCCAGACAGTCTAGACCGGCGGTGGCTGAGGTAGATTCCTGCCCTCTTACATCAGCCCCAGCCGCTAGACTCTGACTCAACCGGGCCACTTCCAGACAGTTCGGGGTCTCGTCTGGAAGAGGGGAGGTTTCTCCCCAGAGAAAGTCTGAGACAGACACCAGCTTCCGTCTAGATTCCTTACATACTGATGCATATTGTTTTCCACCTCTGAGTCGCATCAAAGCCTGTGGCTTGCAGGACAGCCATAAGACTCAGTGAGAGTGTTATTTTTATCAGTGTCAGACAATCAGTCTAGTGTGGATTCCACAGAAGTTGTTTTTGTCTTTTCATGTGATGATTGCTTCTATGAAGACTAAACTTTGTCTCGGGCCTCCGGACATTGCATGCTGAGACTTTTTGTGTTTACATGTGTGGGGTATGGAGGACTTGGGACGGGCTTTGAACAAAGACTGGAGGACTTTGGACAGGCTTTGAAGAAAAACCACAAAACCCCTTTGGCAGCAACCCTGGGCAGATTTAGCCCAGAGTTGTCAAAATATACTAATTCAATGCATATGCAAAACGATGGCATTTCATAATCAAAATCTTGCTAATTATGCCTTCCCTCTAGACATAAACTATTACACGTATTTTCCCAGACATTACTCGAGAGGAATGTGATCCAAATGTCTATGTTCTTGCTGGTGGCAGCAGGCCAGCTCAGTATCGGTAGGGGTTTTCAGCATGTGTGCTTGTGGCCAGATTAGTTGAAATAATTTACATCCATATTCCAGCTGCAGATGATATATGCTGAGTCACTGCAACTTTGAAGGGACAGTTGGGTTGTTGGCTATCACTAACACCGACCCACTTCCTTCTATCAGCAAGCCCACCCCTGCTTACTGGAAGTGAGTTTGCTGTGAAACACAAGCTGCTGAGGGATGATGAGAATTCAACAGGATTCATAATTGCACTGTTCACTTGTTTTTGTTATAGACTGCTTCAATAACAAGTGTAAGCAGCTCTTTTCCATAGCTTTTACACTTCCCCTGCCTTTTAAAGCATAATCATAACAAGCTCTGACCAAGTCAACAACAACAACAGCTGTTTTTCCCCGAATGTGGCTTTGCGAAGGATTGCATGAGGTCATGTGTTGTTACTCAGAGTAGGGCACCACTGCTTCCTGTTGCCGTGGCATCGGTCAGTGTTTTCAATTTCCTCCTACCTATCAAGTGGTTCTACCAAGTATTATTGAGGATGTGCAGGGTTAGTTGCCACAGCCTGGTAAAGTGTGATGTAAACTTTGTACCCAAATAACGGTTTCCAGATCCAACCCTATTTCAGCCCAATGGGTGGAACAGCGGCGCAGTGGTTAGTGCTGTCGCCTCACAGCAAGAAGGTCCTGGGTTCGAACCCTGGAGTTGTCCAAACTTGGGAGTTATCCCAGGTCGTCCTCTGTGTGGAGTTTTCATGTTCTCCTTGTGTCTGCGGTGGGTTTTCTCCAGGTGCACCGGTTTCCCCCACCATTAATTAATTAATACAGAATACATTCATGTTAGGGTTTATACTACTGTCAGTGCTTTTGACTGAGGCATGGCAAGACGAACTGGAGTTGGTCCCCGGGTGCTGCACAGCGGCTGCCCACTGGTCCTAACTACACAGCTAGGACGGGTGAAATGCAGAGCGTAATTTCTCTACAGAGACCATTAATGTATCTCAAAATCAAAATAAAAAAAAGTAAAATACTTATGTAGCGAATTTGGGGGACAACGCAACCACAGGAACTGCCGCGGCCGAGAAGCGGACCCGTATAGCCCGCACCGCAGGAAGCATCGCTAACCGCTCGACTAAAGGGTCAGACCCGTTAGCCAAGGACCAACGTGTCTACTTATCCGGGCACGTTACACTACCCCCCCCTCCTTCGGGAAGCTCGTCCCCGTGCTTCAGCATATCAGCTCCCTCACGCCTCTGGGCGCACGCGCTTCCGATAATCTCACGGTCTCACCACCCCACTCCTGGTACCAAAATTATGTAGCCCGTGGAATTAGATACCACACAGGACACAATTACTTCCGGGGTTCTTGTAGCTTTAATTTCATTGTTTGAACCTTCGAATGCAGATCGTTTTACTGAGTGCATAAATTCCTGTGTCTTTCGAGCAAACAGCTCATAAATGTTCACAGATGTGGCAAGTTTAACAGAAAAGATTTTAAAAGGAAAATAATAAATACAAAATACAAAATACGGTGCAAAATACGGCAGTGGACTATGTATGTTAAACAGGGTTTAACAAAGACATGTGGAACTTCCTGAAGATTGCGCAACTTCTCACTCTGTCAGTTACCTTTAAACAGAATTAAAATGCATATAAAACCTTTACATTTCCCTTACTACCCAAATACAATGGCATGGTGTGGCTTTATGCACGCCAACATTACCTTGTCATGCATACAATGGCGAACAGTGGTCGACGGCTCGCGCCCAAAATCACCAAACATCAACTCCAGTAGCGTCTAAATCAAACCATCTTGTCAAATTACCGACATATAATATTGTTTGGAATAATGTTACAGGTATATTTCACAAGATATTTACCCCTACTTACTACGGAGTCGGAGCACCGTCACACCGCAATCTTCAGGTGGTTCACACAACAAAAAGAAAGAGTACCCAAGATGCACTTGGATAACTTGCACGGAGTTACAATAAAAGTCCGCCACACTGCCACTTAATGGTCAAAATATGCAACGACAACAAAAAACTATAAAAATACACTCACAATCTGCTTCACGATTTAAATACATTAAATGACATTTTACATGGCTTGACAGTGTAACAATTACATATATTAACAGTTAAACTATACTAAATTTAAGTGGAAAATCATTTAACATATTTAACAGATTTATCACCCGGCTACACATAGGGGTTGTAAATAAATTGCCTTTAACTATGCCCAACACTAATGACCCTTGCTTTTCAAGATTGCTCTTTTATGCATTTCTAGTTTGATTGAGGAGAATTTTGATCGGTTTTGAAAATGCATTACGAAATTGCTAGCAATTGTTAGCTTAGCATAAGCTGCATTTGCCCCTGTGTTGGTGCTCTAATAGATGAGTGGTGCAGCTTTCACACCATGGGTGTTGGCAAAATAATTCATGAAAATTCACCAACACATTAAAATATGTAATAAACAGGATAAAAAAAACCCCAACACATTAATATTTGGCATAGGTGATAACTACATGTAGTCTGAAAGACCTGACGTGTCAACAACACTTTAGAGGTCTATAAATTTGCGCTACAGTAGGACATTTCAACAAGGTATGACAAATCATCACAACACTGGTATTGCTTCTATTTGTGCTCCAAATTGCATTCCTTACAGAGGAAAAAAAAAGGGTGCACAACAGACAACATGGGTCGAAGGAAATAGCAAATAAAAAAGATGGGTAGACTGAGAGATGGTGGAGGATATGAGAAGAATGAAAGTAGATGGAGTAGGGAAGGAGGTGAAACTGAATACAAAGAGATTGAGAGTAGCTGAAATGATAAATGTGCACTGGAGTTAACACATGAAACAACAGCAGCTTTAAAGTCGAGACTGCTGAGGTGGAGAGAGGGAGACATTGGGCGGGGTGAAGGTGAAGGACCTAGTAGAGCGGATACCCCAACAGCCTCTTTTCTCTTCTAGACTCTGTGAGATTCCTCCACTTCCTTATTGGTCAGTTGTCACTGAGGGCAGATTCTGTTGCAGTATCACAGCAGGGTTGCCTCAGTATCTTCATCACCACTTCTTTACATAAGCATTGCCCTTATGACACTCCCCCCCACCACACCAGCACTGCTGGCTTGCTCACTCACATGACATGGACATTCAAAAGCAGACAATGCACTTTAGAGGCCATGCCTAATCAGGGTGGGTCCTTGTAGTGGTTTATGATGTTGAAGTGGAAACATTTCACAATATATATATATATATATATATATATATATATATATATATATATATATATATATATATATTTGCTACTTTATTAATCCCCTGTGGGGTAATTCTTTTTCAGCATTTAAGCCATCCTAGCTGTGTAGCTAGGAGCAGTGGGCAGCCGCCGCGCATCACCCAGGGACCGACTCTAGTTCATCTTGCCATGCCCCGGTCAGGGGCACAGACAGCAGTATTAACCCTAACATGTATGTCTTTTTGATGGTGGGGGAAATCGGAGCACCTGGAGAAAACCCACCGCAGACACGGAAAGAACATACAAACTCCACACAGGGGACAACCTGGGATGACCCCCAAGGTTGGACAACCCCGGGGTTTGAACTGATGACCTTGTTGCTGTGAGGTGACAGCGCTAACCACTGGACCACCGTGCTGCCACCATTAATGCAGCCAATTTGTATGCTTTTCCAGGAATTTGCAGCCATAGATGGAATACTGTCTATGAACATAGTATTTTCCTGTACTGGGTTCCTAGTACACATCTCAGCAAAAATCACTTCTCTTTTACCTTCTCCTCCTCCTCCTCCTCTCCACCCTGCAGTGCTGATACTCCCACAGCCTCTTCTGCACTTTCTCATAAAGCATTTGTGTAGGTGGATGTGGGAGGGGGTTGTTAGTTTTGTTTGCGAGCAAACCACTTGTGTCAAGTAACCTTATAGTTTTTATCTGTATATCACACACACACACACACACACACACACACACACACACACACACACACACACACACACACACACACACACACACACACACACTGATTACTGGTATGACCTTTAAGCAGTGGCAGGGGAGTTGAGTCATCTGTATTAGATAACAGCTCAGCCAGGCAGGGATGAAAACAGTGATGGTGATGATGATGTGTTGGTTTTGGTGGTGCATCATGGGGGATAAAAAATGCAATGATCTGATAATGTGATAACCTAAATTATTTCTCTGTTTTATTGCACTCAGGAATGAACCGGAGACAATTCTCCTCTCTCTCTCTCTATTTCTCTCTGTCTCTCTCTCAGCTATAGCAATTCACTTATTTTTGTTATTGTGAAAGCTAGATAGATCGATAGATCGATAGATCGATAGATGGATTTTGATTTTTGATTTTGAGATACTTTATTGATCCCCCTGGGGAAATTACGCTCTGCATTTAACCCATCCTAGCTGTGTAGCTAGGAGCAGTGGGCAGCCACCATGCAGCACCCGAGCACCAACTCCAGTTCGTCTTGCCATGCCTCGGTCAGGAGCACAGACAGGAGTACTAACCCTAACATGCATGTCTTTTTGATGGTGGGGGAAACCGGAGAAAACCCACTGCAGACATGGGGTGAACATACAAACTCCACATAGAGGACAACCTGGGATGACCCCCCCCCCCAAGGTTGGACAACCCCGAGGTTCGAACCCAGGACCTTCTTGCTGTGAGGCAACTGCGCTAACCACTGCACCACCATGTTGCAAAGATAGCTAGATAGCTAGATAGCTAGATAGAGACAGACAGACCGATAGATGGATGCACTTTATCGTCCTACAAGAGGATATTTATTTTCACCTTTTGTACAGAGCCTCACATACAGTAAATACATGTACACATACTACACACACCACAGGACATACCTAGACAACAATACATTAATACAAGTGTTTCAGGTTCAGTGAGTTTAGAACTACAGTGGTTGAAGAAACGAAGCTCCTTCTAAAGCGGGCCACCTCCAGGTGAGGACCTGTACCTGAGGACAGATGGAAGCAGGTGAAGAATGGGTGAAGGGGGTGAGGGGATCCTGAGTTATGATTAGTGCTCTGCGTATCATGGTTTTGCTATTGAGGTCTGATAGTTTGGGGTGGGAAGGCCGATGATTTTGGATGTACTACGTGAGAAGCAGATGAGCTGGTTCCTATTGGAGACTGTTAAGATGTTGAAGAAACAGGGGGAGTTGTAAAGTAGTATGGACTGAATTACACTTTCATACAGAAGCGCGAGAAGGTGAGGTTGGAGAGAAAGTGCCTTGAGTTTACAAAAGACAGAGTTGTGTATCAGTAATATATTCACTTTAGCTGACAGGGTAGGAGCAGAACTTAACATTCCTGTACAAAGCCGGTAACAGTACCAGACTGGTAGCGAAAAGACCAGGAATGATGGGAAGGATTTCTTTCATTGAATCTGCATGAGTCGAAAATGCTGTTGAGAAACATCGTCTTCGTCTGTTATCGATGGTTATCTTTTTTTTGCATTGTTCATTGCTACTTCCTTTTTTTCCTCTGTGTTCATCGGCATACTAGTGTGTGTTGTTACCTACTGCATTTTATATGCTTTTTGTATGCTTTTAATCTGTTTTCATGCATTTTACACGCATATTGTTGTGTTTTTATCCCTCAAACTTCTCCCCTCCCCAACCCATTTTTCCTGAGAATTTCGGCCTCCTGTCAAGTTGTCATTATGAATAATAATCTATTCTTTTTTCTTTTTTTTTTTTGTTATTTGTTTTTTGTTTTGTTTTTCCCCCTTTTCTCCCCAATTGTACTTGGCCAATTACCCCACTCTTCCAAGCCATCCTGGTCACTGCTCCACCCCCTCTGCCAATCGGGGGAGGACCGCAGACTACCACATGCCTCCTCCGAAACACGTGTAGTCGCCTGCCGCTTCTTTTCACCTGACAGTGAGGAGTTTCACCAGGGGGATGTAGCACATGGAAGGGTCACGCTATTCCCCCCAGTTCCCCCTCCCCCCTGAACAGGCACCCCGATTGACCAGAGGAAGCGCTAGTGCAGTGACCAGGACACATGCCAACATCTGGCTTCCCACCTGCGGACACAGCCGATTGTGTCTGTAGGGACTCCCGACCAAGCCGGAAGCAACACGGGGATTCGAACCGACGATCCCCGTGGTGGTAGGCAATGGAATAGACCGTCAGGCCACCTGCACAGCAAGAATCTGTTCTTAAAGGTTAAAATAAGTTTTCCAAAGTTCAGAGCTTGAGCTCAGGTAATCCACTTCAATAGTGTTTTTATGTTCAGTGTAGGGCTAAGACAAGGTCTGTGCAAGATATTCGGTGTTGAATTTCTCTTCTTTCCTACCCAGGATGCTCTGCAAACTGCATTATTCAATTCCTAACCCTCCTCCAGGTATCTTCAGAGACCTGAGGAGTCACTTGCCAAAGGCTCAGTTGGATGCTACATTTATCATCTAATATGACACTACATTTACAACAAACATCTGATTATTGGAAACACACCCTTATTGCTAAACAACTCACGCAGGTAGCTTACTGAAAATGAGGTTGTGTGCTAGCAAGTTCATGTTTGTTTAAATTCAGATTTGACATCAGCACTTAACCTCTCAGGGTTCCTACACAGTGATGCATCTGTGTACTTGTGCTCTCACATGTACGAGATGAGCTCAAGGCGACGGAACAGACCTACATTTAACCCTATGGCACACCTCAGAAGACAAGGGCCTGTCAACCTCAATTTCCCTGTTAACCGATGGAAAGAATGTCAATACTTCATGAAATCTAGATTTGTACTTGCTCATTATGTTTGAGTAAGTAATATTAAGCATGAAATGCTTACATGACTGCTTTCATTTGATAATACACAGGTTAACACAACTAACAAACACTTTGTGCAGTTACACCAGGGTTAAAAAGCACAAATGTTTACTGCTTTTGTGTGTCATTAAAAGAAGATAGGAGCATTGAAAGCACGGAAAATTGACTCATGTTATTGAACTGTGCATTTGAGCCCTTAAAGTTTGCCCAGTGTAATTGTGTTGGCGTGCCCTCTGTGTGCGATGAGGCTTTATTGGCAAATCGGTGGTATGTGATGATGGTGAGAGAGGAGGAACTGGATTCTGTCTCCTGTCAGAACAATGTTTGCAGAGAAACTCGCTCCTCGTTCATTTAAGAGGATGTATGGAAGTGTTTTGCTCCGTGGGAGCCGGCGATCTCCAGGAAGGGAAGATGGAAGCAAATTGGAAACTAAATCACTGCTCTCTTGTAAGATTTTGTGTTAAGGTCTCTCAAATATCTAACGCCCACAACCTTACATGAGGACATCCTCATGTCCCAAATCAGCCGAGTTGAGATCTTCTCCTGCTAGAAAGAAATATAAAATAGCGCATCCATCTTTGCTGTTTATCTGTTTTCTATTTTAATTGGGACCTATTGAGGCCCTTCAGATATCCATGACTGTTTGTTGACTATGGTAAATATTAAATTAAAACTCTTAGCTCATCGACTTCATCGGGCGCTGATGAGACGACACATTGATGAATGTTTTTTTTCATGTTCCTAAGACTTTGACATCAATATTATTTATGAGTATGACTAAATCTAGTTAAGGGAAGATAGCGGGACAAACATTTCTTAAATAAGGTCATTGGTGCAACCTAACTAGACAGGGCTGACTTAATTAAACAATTGGAATGCATTGGCATTGTACTAAATGGCACCCCGTGTTCTTGCTCTGAGTATTCATATTTGAATTTGGCACCTAATTCAATTGAATTTTGTGCACACAAGCTGAGAGTCATCTCAGGCCATGCTGCCTACATTATTTCTGTGATCCATAGCTGTTCATGTGGAGGTGGTACCCATATCACTCACCAGGCCGACTCCTCTTACCCACCCAGCAGCTCCATCCAGCCACACCTGCTTCTGTGTGTGTGTGTGTGTGTGTGTGTGTGTGTGTGTGTGTGTGTGTGTGTGTGTGTGTGTGTGTGTGTGTGTGTGTGTGTGTGGACACATGGAAGTGTCTCTCTTATGCTGAACTTTCTCTTTCACTATCTTTGTAGAGCTATTGAGGGGGTTATATGCTCTTCGGCAGTAAGGTAGACTGTCACAAAGAGCAAATAAAAGGGACTGTATCAAAAATGTCACAGTTACAGAGTTCAGTCTGTCACATGTTGAAGAAATATGTCTTGATCACATGGTGCTGTGTCACAGTGTTGACAGGCTCATCCAGTTGTGAGGACATACAGACGAAAGTTATGGTATAGTAGAGACATTGCCAGACATATTAATACAGTGGACTTTACATATGAATGCAAAATATACACATACATCTGTATGTATTGATACATATGTTCATGAAAGCACCTGTATCGAAAAAGTTCCACCGCGTGTCCATGGACCAGTGAACCATCGCATAAATAACCATAATTGAGGAATGGCCACCACCAGCTATTGTATGCTGTTATGTTTCACTGGATGGCTCAGGTAGGTAAGAACCACCACGTCCGGTGTGGGAAGATGGTGGCGCGAACTCACATTAGCGGCTTCACCCAGTACTGACTATGCAGTGTCTTTTTCCATGTCTGCGTCTTAAGTTTGTGTCATCGTGTGACGTTTTCATCTTGATAATCAATTTTTTTTTCTCATTTAATGGCTGGGAGAGCTAGCATTGGATCGGCAGAGAGAGCTTGGTCTGCCATGTCCTGTGGGCCCAGGGACCACGACCCTGCCCAGAGCTGTGCCCGAGAGGAAACACTGAGGTGATCTGGTGGCGGCCTCGCCTAGCAGCGACTGCAGTGTTTTTGTCTGCACCTGCGTTTGTGTCATTGTGGGGAGGTGTGTCGAGGGTGACTGGCTGGGAGAGCTGGCGTTGGATTGGCTGAGGGAGCCTGCTCTGCTGTGTCTGGTGGGCCCAAGCACCACGGCCCTGCCTGGAGCTGCGCCTGAAGAGGAAACACCGAGGGCTGTCTGACGATGCAGAAGTGGGGCAGGCTAAGCTAACTGCTAGCCCAAGCAGACCAGCAGTCCAACAGTCATTTGGCTGGCATTCGTTCTCTTTTTGGACTGTGTTGCACTGAATAGACTGTGTTGTTAACGGTTTGTGTTTTTTTTTTTTTGCTTTGTTCTCTGTTTTTGTATGTTTTTTGGTGGTGTCGTTTTGGGAAATTTTAGATATGTGTTTTCATCTTTTTTGTTGCACTGCTGTGGGCTGGGAGAAAAAACATTTCATTTCTGTTATGTACACAAGTTCATGATTGAAATGACAATAAATTGTTCCTGATTCCTGAACATCGAGTTTCCATGCTGGAGACCCGTCCCATTTGGGATGAGTCTCCAGTTAAAGTCCGTGGCTTAGACTCCTAATGCTATACAAGCCAACTACCTCAGATATGAGTGAGAGTAATATGAATAGAGTCATACCGCCTTGGACGTCGCCCAGGTTAACAAGGTCCACATCAGGTGTTGGGGAACCAGGGTAACCTGATGAGAAATGGCCTACTGGAACAAGATATTAATGGACAAGGGCCAAGAACCTGGAACTGATGGTAAATTTTGACTTTGGCAGGTGCACAACCATTATTTTGAGGACTTATTTTGTTCTCCAAACAAGCTGGCTGGTAAAATGGTGAACACACCTTAGCCGGTGGAATTCGGGATATACAGCACACTTGTGTAAAAAAAAATAAAAATCTTAGCTTGCTGAACAGGCAGCAGTATGTACATCATAGCAGTAGAAGGTAAAGAGCTGATATGGAGCATGAATTATTACATATAGCCAGACATATAGTCTGACAGATAATGGAAGTGGGAGTGATGTTCTCTCCCCCACAGCCCTGTTATTGCGAAGGAGATAGAGTGGCAGACAGAGATAGTGCCAGCCCTGGGCTAACAGAAGTTACTATATAGATGCCACCTTTAATTTATAGGCCAGAATAGACTGGCATGAATAAACACTGAAGGAACTGTTAAAGAACTGATGGCCACTGTAGAGGCTTCGCTGAGTCAGAAGGACTTTGTTCAAGAGTTGGAAGTGTTGAGTCAAGGAGCATGCTTTTTTCACTGTAGTGGAGTTGTTCACAGAGATGTAGGAAATATATACAGAAATGGTGAATAGTATGGCCTATTCTGATAAGGTGTATCTCCCAGGGTCATTACACATAAAGTATTTCCATTTCAGTGAAAGATAAGAATAAAAATGCAACTGCCCGGGTGTGGTTTGTACATTGGTTTGGAGACAGATTGTGTCAGCAGCTTGCAATTTTGCCAATCTGTGAAACTGACTTGTCTGGCTTTTTTAAATGTGTGTATCTCAGCAGGCAGGCAGGGAGGAACATGTGGGGATTCGGTGACACTGCGTGTGCATTTGAAATTCAAACTTAAGTGAACTGTTATGAAAGGGCAGAACAGTGTGTAGTCACTGGGCTGCGCCTGCAAAGAAAACACTGACTGCATGCAGGGCTCATTAATGTACTGTTGGGTTTTGTTTATAGCATCAGAAAACTTCTCTCAAATTGCGTCCTTTGTTTAAGTTCCAGTATCCTGTCATGAGCGACACAGAAGGCTTTAATTCCCAAATGTTTTAACTCCATTAAAAAAAAAAGAAAAATGTCTCATGTTTACAGGTCATTGTGTGAAAATAGACAATTTTCCGCAGTAAGTGGCCCGGGGACAGCTTATTGCCCTTCTAATAAGCAGTGCTTAGTGTTAGTTTCATACCGTCAAAAGGCGTCGATGTCATATTGGACTTACACTGCGGACACATTATCAGTGGAAATGCGTTCAATTTCCATTATTGGCCATGCAGCGAGGCCACAGCAGCAGGCATACAAAAACATGCCATGTAAGGAGATGGGACTCTGTTAAACCACAAATAATTTACCTGCATACTGTTTACATGACAGAAACCGTTGAGTTCAGTTTACTTACTCATTAAGGAAATACTTGGGATTGTCTGAAAATTCTCACGGGAGGAGATGTCCGGGCAAAGCTCACTGGAACAAAAAGCAAGTGCAGTCGGCATGTGTGCGGGGAGGGCTGTGAGGATCAAAGGTATTTAACATTCCCAGGAAGCAGCCAGCGTTCCACCACCGGCTAGTTTCAGTGACGGTTGAGCTTTTGTGAAACGTGATGTGGTTTATCCTTGGAATCACTTTTGTTTGATTGTTTTTTGTTTTTTTTAAATCTCTGAATAATGACATGTTTGGTGGAGGGGACAACCTAAGTTTAATTTTAGCTGCAAAACTTATGCAGTATTGCAGATGCAGCCTATTAACCAAGCAATGCAGGGCAGTCCCAGGAGAGAACACGAAGACTGACTTTCAAACCATTGCGTACATCAGATCTGTGATTGTCTAAATTTCCCACCGGTCATCTGGCACACTTTTCCACATTGTTAGCCAAGCATTTTTAACCCCCACCCCCACCCCCCCAAAAAAAGTCAACCCTTTTAGGATCTCTGATGTTACTGCCTTGTTTTCTCTCACTCCATGTTGTGTGTTTGAATGAGAGGCGTGCAGTAAAGACAGTCACCTGAAACAGGACAGCATTGTCCTGCAGAGCTACAAGGCTGGCTGCTTTCAGCCTTGCAGAGCGCATCATGCCAAAGGAATGTGACTACCTCGTGGCGAATGCTGCATCCAGGCCTTAAATAGCTTTTCCACAGTCTGGAAAATAATGAACAGGAGCTGGCGGAGCCCGGAGCACAGGGAGCAGTTGTGGCTGTTAAACAGCGGAGCCACAGAGTGGAATCAGCAGCAGTGTGTGGAGAGGACAGGCCAGGGTGGCTGTAACCCAGCCTCGACTTCATATACACCAAAGTAGATCTGACAGTCTTTAGCTTTATGATAGCTCAGAAAAAAACAATGCACTTTTTTTTTTTTTGCTGATCGAACAAGAAATTCTGTGACCAGCTGTGAAAGTATGTATGGGGACGTCACTGGGCATTTGACAGCATATGCTTGAAAGGAGGCCTCAGAAATGTGTGGCATGTGAATTTGATGTTTGAGTCAATGGCTCCTAGACAGGGTCGTCCTGTTTCGCTGGAAGTTGGACAGGAACTTGCCTGAACAGAAACTACCTGGAAGGAGAGGGACAAGCTATGACACACACCAATTAAGCTAATATTATGCATTTGCAATAATTTGCATGCATGCACACGAGTTGCACTCATGCACGCACGCACACACACACACACACACACACACCCACGCACACACACGCACACACACACAAAGATTTTATCTTGATAGTATGTCAGGAATGTGCTCTGCAGTTACTGTTTAACTAGAAGGGCTTAAACGTGATCTGAGCTGCACCTTCTTTGTGCTTTCTTTCCTCTTCTCTCTTCTTTCCTCCTGCTGGTCACAAGTCACGTCTCTCCTGACTCCAGCCAGTGATGGAGCATGTGACTGAGCTGACCTGGGATCAGGAAAACACCAGTGAAGGAAATCCTCTAGAGCGGGAATTAGAGGGAGGCGAAGACGGAGGAGTCAACATGTGAGGTTGAGCTGACCACACGCTGCTGGGACTGGGCGGAGAGAGAGGGAGAGAGACAGACAGAGACAGCGAGGGATGGAGTTGGAGGATGAAGTGACGTTTGGGAGCCGTTGAAGGGGGGGGATAGTACGTAGATTGAGGAAAGATAGAGCTGAATTTAAGCTGTTTACAGTTAGGAATGATGTCACACAAATTAACCGTCATACTCGAAAGGGAGGAAGGGAGCCTTTCCTTCACAGGAAAAACCCTGAGAGAATGTTTGGCAAAGAACAAACACTGTTCCTCCCTCTCTCTCTCTCTCTCTCTCTCTCTCTCTCTCTCTCTCTCTCTCTCTCTCTCTCTCTCTCTCTCTCTCTCTCTCTCTCTCTCTCTCTCTCTCTCTCTCTCTCTCTCTCTCTCTCTCTCTCACACACACACACACACTTTCTCTCTCTTGCTGTTCTTCATCTTCCCTCTCCTGTCTCTTTCTTTCTGTCTATCTTGTCTCTCTATTCTTTGCCCTCCTCCATCCATCTCTGTCTCTCCATCAGATCCTCTGTCTGCTTCCTGTCTTGCAGAACTCAGGGACTTTATTGCCGTTCCTTCCAGCCATCGGAGGAATGTCTGGGTCTAGCCGAGGCTAGACAGCCTGCCAACCCAGGTCTGGGCCCAGATCACCCCACCTCTCACCCAGCCGGGAGTCCTGAGGTGACCTGCCAAACTGGTTTTGGCTTAGTGGTCAGCGTGGGCTGCATCCATTCAAAGGGATTTTATTTCTGTAAGATTGGATGTAGAGCAGGGTGGCACGGTTTCTTAGTGGTTAGGGCTGTTGCTTCAAGGCAAGACAGTTCTGGGTTCAATTCCAGCCCTTATTGTGCAGAGTTGGCCAGTCCTCCCTGCATTCACGTGGGTTTCCTTCCTGGAGATTCCTAACTGTTCAAGGAAATGATTGTGTGCGGTTTGTGTGACGGACTGGTGACCTGTACAGGGTGTCTCCCTGCAGTCCACCCAAGCACCTGCTGGAATAGGCTCCCTTGTATTAAATGGGTGTAGGGAATAATTGAATGTACGTAAAGTTGTTGGTGGGGCCTTTTATGATTTTCTGTCCATGGGTTCTCTCGCGACAGAGAGTTGCATGCATACAGACACACACAGACACACAAACAGAGGTGTGCTGTTGCATTTCGTACTGTCCTGAAATGGTGCCTTTACCAGTGCCTTATTACATTACAGCTAATTGGACAGGAGTGTCTCCTCCATAACAAAATACTGGGGAATACTGCAAGATTTTGACCATTTGGAAAATTTGACTTTCAGGTGGCCTGAAAGTTGATCTCCATTTAGACAACCCATACTTTCATACTGATGCTCACTGATGCTTTTGTATTGCTTTGAAGGTTCTGCTTCCAGTGTGGGAAGATGGTTGCACAAATTCACATTTGCAGCGGCCTCACCCAGTACCGATGTGGGAAGATGGTGGCACGAAATTACATTTGTGGCAGCCTCACCCAGTACCATCAATGCAGTGTCTTTGTCCATGTCTGCATCTAAGTTTGTGTCTTAGTTTGATGGCTGGGAGAACTTGGTCTGCTGTGTCCTGTGGCCCCAAGGACCATGGCCCCGCCTGGAGCTGTGCCTGAAGAGGAAACACCGAGGGCAGTTTGACAGAAGTGGGGTAGGCTAAGCTAACTGCTAGCCCATGCAGACCAGCAGTTCCGATAACACCGAGGGCAGTCTGGCGGGGGCATCACCAAGTGTTGACTGTGTTTTTGGTGTCGTCGTGTGGAGTGCGGGGAGGTGTGCTGAAGGTGTCTGGCTGGGAGAGCTGGCTTTGGATCGGCCGGGGGAGCCTGGTCTACTGCGTCCGGTGGGCCCAGGGACCACAGCTCTGCCTGGAGCGGTGCCCGAGGAGGAAACACTGAGGGTGGTCTGACAGGACACAGAAGCGGGGCAGGCTAGGCTATCTTCTAGCCCATGCAGACCGGCAGTTCCAATAGTCATCCTGGCGTTCGCTGTCTTGGACAGTGAAACAATTTTTTTTTTTGCATATGTTGGATATTTGTTTTTGTAGTTTTTTGTAGTTTGGATATATGTGTTCTTGTAGTTTGGATATGTGTTTTTATCTTTGTGTTGCACTGCTGTGGGCTGGGGGAAACGATATTTCATGTACGCAAATGCAAGAAATGAAATGACAAATAAATGTTCCTGATTCCTGATTCCTGAACAGTTTTGACTGAGTCTTAGAATTTCCCCCAATTCACAAATGTCCAATAGAAAAATGGCAATAGAAATGTGACAATCATTTGGACTGGTGTTACCAGGTCTCTGTGTGACATTTTACACAAATCACCATGTGAAAATCCAGCCTCAGATCCATCCCCCAGTAAAAACCAAACAAGGGCCAACCACCGCCTGCTCAGTCCTGTCCTGTCCAGCTCATTAATCCTATTACTGTTTATCCTAATAGCTGCTATCAGTTAGATCAACAAGGTATAATGTCCCTTCTCAAGACCCTGCCTCATACTCCCATGCCCTTTACACTATGTGTGTGTGTGTGTGTGTGTGTGTGTGTGTGTGTGTGTGTGTGTGTGTGTGTGTGTGTGTGTGTGTGTGTGTGTGTGTGTGTGTGTGTGTACTGACATTAGTGCTGAATTAGCAGGTCAGTATAGAGGTCTGAGGGCTGGACAGGGAGGACAGGATGGGGGAGGAATTGGATGGGAGAAAGAGGCCAGAGGTCAGGAGGACACGGTAGGGAGCTGAGTGTGGGAACAGTAGACCCTCTCACACACACCCACACCCACACCCACACACACACACACACTGCCTGGAGAGGGAATGGGCTACTGGTCTCTCCCATACCCTGGACTTGAAGGTGTGAAACCTCAGCAGTTTTTGGCTTCCCTGGGGAGTGGTGATGAGGAGCTGTTAGCTTTGACGCCTGTTTTTGCGATGCAACTGTGTGTGTGTGTGTGTGTGTGTGTGTGTGTGTGTGTGTGTGTGTGTGTGTGTGTGTGTGTGTGTGTGTGTGTGTGTGTGTGTGTGTGTGTGCGCATATGTGCATGGGTATAGGAGATAGAGGGAAGACATACAGTACCAGCCACTCTGCCGGATCCCAGCCAGTTTCATCCATTGAAACTGATTGACCCAATGGGGATTTGCCACGGACCTGTATGGACCCTGTCATAGACCAGCCGGCAATTCCAGGTGACTGTATCTGTAATGGGAATCATGAGTCTCTTCCCATCCTTGTCAGTCTGTGTACACTAACCAAGCAGCTGCCTGGCCCCACCGTCTGTCCTTGGTGCTCAGGTCAAAAGGACGGGGTGTTATTGATCAGATGTGAATTCCATTGTGTGGGTCAGTAGTGTATACCCATCACATATTTGTGGGGGAGGGGAAGGAGTTTGCACTTCTATCTTACTGAAGTACAGCGTGAAACCTCAGTCAGAGTGAGTCAGAGTTTAATTAAAGTTTATTAGATTACCGGTTCAGTCGTCATGCAACTGCACTGTTTATAAGCTCAGGGATATCTGCAGTTAGCTGAGACTGACCAAATTACTTAGATTAAAATGTTTCTCCCAATAAACTTTGTGACCAGATGAACTTCTCTGTGATTTCTGCACCTTGATTATTGAGCATGCATCAAGACTTAATTAAAGGTGAAAAATCTCCCAATGCATCAGGAGACACGTGTGTGCCACCACTGGCCTGGATGCAAATCTCACTGGGAACTTTCTCTCCTGTTCCTTTAGTATTCTTTATTATTCTTCTGCTTCTGGTGTGAGAAGATGGCGACACGAATTCACATTTGCAGCAGCCTCACCCAGTACTGGTGTGGGAAGATGGGGGCACAAACTTACGTTTGCGGCTGCCTCACCCAATACCGTCCATGCAGTGTCTTTGTCTGCATCTAAGTTTGTTTTGTCTTTGCTTGATGGCTGGGAGAGCTTGGTCTGCTGCGTCTGGTGGGCCCAGGGACCACAGCCCTGTTGGAGCTGCATCCAAAGAGAAAACACTGAGGGCGGTCTGACAGGACGTGGAAGCGGGGCAGGCTAAGCTAACTGCTAGCCCATGCAGACCAGCAGTTCTGTTCTCTGGACAGTGGAATTTTTGGACTGTGTTGCACTGAGTGGACTGTGTTGTTAACTGTTTGTGTGTTGTTGTTGTTGTTTTTATTTCTTTTATTATTATTATTATTTTTTTTTGCTATGTTCTCTCTGTTTTTGGTGATGTTGTTTTTGGGAAGTTTTGGATGTGTGTTTCTGTCTTTTGTGTCACACTGCTCTGGGCTGGGGGAAACATAATTTCGTTTCTTTTGTGTATACAAATACATGACAGAAATGACAATAAATTGTTCCTGATTCCTGATTCTGCCTCCCTTTGAGCTATTCAGCCATCTGGATGATTAAATAAAATGCTGAGGCGTGCGCACTGCCCACAGTCTTCAAACAAAAATTAAAAAAAAACCTTAAAAACAAAATGCTATTCTCTTGCTGAGTCACCAAATGTGTGTTTGCAAAGATTAATGTTCAGGTTGCTGTGTCATCTCTAGGCTGCGAGTCCAATGTCCAGACCTCTGCTGATATGTAAGGACGACCAATGAGGGAGATGACTGCCTGGGAACCAACCGGGCTCTGAATCTGACTCTGAAGCCGGTGTCAAACAACAAAACATTCATCGTCTTGCAACATAGGATCAATATGATCTTGTACATATCAATAGGACACGTGGTTGATGCAAAAATTAAAGCCCTCTCCCTACCTTACTCGGTCTCTCCAGTCTGTCTATCGCTCTCTGGAGGCCCAGCAAAGCTCTCTGTCCCACTCACATGCTGATTCAGATACAAGAATTTGTTACTACACTGAGACCAGTACATGCCACTCAGTGCAAAGAAAAACATATTTATACGTACACATAATAATAATACACACATGTATAGATATAAATGATGTGATACCTAATTGTACGCACGCAATTGGCTCTGTCAATACAATGTTCAGGAAGGACAGAAAGGCTGACTTTATGCAAAACTCTCTCTCTCTCTCTCTCCTCTCCTCTCTCTCTCTCTCTCTCTCTCTCTCTCTCTCTCTCTCTCTTCTCTCTCTCTCTCTCTCTCTCTCTCTCTCTCTCTCTCTCTCTCTCTCTCTCTCTCTCTCCTCTCTCTCTTCCTCTCTCTCTCTCTCTCTCTCTCTCTCTCTCTCTCTCCTCTCTCTCTCTCTCTCTCTCTGACTCGTGGTAGGTATGGGTTAGGAGAGGTGTAGAGACCCAGGGGAGTGTGTGAGAACTTGCCACCCGACCTGCTCCTTATCACCAGGGGTTAAATCTTGCACCATCTCCATGTGATTCAGCACCTTCAGTCATAACTGCACACACACTCCCTAATTCTGCTGGGCAAACCAAAACACCTTTGCGCCACAGTCACAATCATTTAATGACAATTTTAAAAGCTGTTGACTCGGTGCAGGGAGGCAAAAAAAAAAAACTTGTAAGATCTACACTGCAGACATTTAGGGTGACCTTCTCACTCCACCTGGATCCAGTCATACACTGAGGAGGGTCCTTGAAGTTTAGAATTAAACAGCAAAATTAAAAAAGTTAAGATGATTAGCTGAAATAACAAATTCTGAAAGTGCTCTTTGAGGACTTCCAGACTCCAGTTGTCTGCAGTTAAGAACATCAGGATTAGCCCAAAGTCTGTGTGCGTAAGAGTGTGTGCGCGGCGTGTGAGTGGCTTTGGAAAGAAATATACAGTACGTCACAAAGACAAACATACGACGATTGCTCGAGCTTGCCGCCAGAGTTAGGTGTGTGTATGTCTGCATTGTGCACACTTGGCATTGACAATAGCCCAGTGTTGGTTAGCAGCCAGCCTGTCTGTCTCTCTCTGACAGTGGTTCTGTCCTGGAGTGCTGCGGTCAGGGTGTCACCGTCGCCGGACCAGTTTCCAGTTAGCCCTGTGTGTTTAAGTGTTACATCTGGGCTTTTCCTCTGTGGACTGGACATAGGAAGCCTCTGTGGAGGAGATTTCCAGTATGTGAGATGCACAGCAAACTGAGCTCCTATTGTGGTTGACTTGACACTGAATCAGTTCCAATCCAGATCCCATACGTGTATTACAGTATGTAAGTGCAAGGAAGGTCATGGGGGAGGGGGTTTACTGTTATAACAAGGTACTGGTATATTTGTATGTGGTCAGTATGGTTTTACCTCCTCACCAGCCAGTTTGTCAGTCATCTTTGGTGAGAGCACCTGCATGGCTGACCTGCGTATAGCAGGTTAATACAGGGATTTCCCAGCTAATACAGATAAGAACATTTAGTTTCCTACCTTGAGTTTGAGGACTGTGATCATGATTTTAAAACATAGCGACCTATGAAAAGTTACGCCAAGTTGATGTATTGAGCAAAACTGGATATAATACTGTAGAAGACTGGCTGATGACTGAGTGTTCCTGGGCTCTCTGCGGTTCAGCTGCCTGTTCCAGCCTCCTGGCCTTTCATCCTCTACATAGTGGTATCGTTGGCTGGAGAGAGATGTATTTTGAGAGTTTTCCCCATCCCTAGAGGGCCCACTTTGTCACAAAGGCCAAGCTGAGACCTAAATGCTAACCTCGTGGAGAGAGTTGGACGTCAGGACCTTGTCTTGTGGATAATTATAGAATCCGCGATGCTAAACAGAGCTCGGGAGGCTTTTTTTGAAAGTGTGTTTGGCCAGGAATAACCAGAGCCACAGACTGGAACAAGCCATTTCAAAATAAAGGTTAAAACGTGGCTCCTCTTGAGGCATTCTTTATCAGGTACGAGGAAAGTGGCGCATGCTGCCAGGAAACCTCGTGAGGTCCTTGTTTGATAAAGTTGCAACTTATTAACCATTGTTGTATAAATCCTTGAGTGTAAGTCGACCATTTATTTGCTCTTTGCAAGTCGGAAGAAAGACAGCTAACTCTCTTCAGCGATAGGGGTTCCATTCTTACTGAGGTCACCAAAGCCGTCAATATGGGTACTCACAATACTGCAGTTTGCTTTGTAAACAAAGCAAACTGCAGTATTGTGAGTACCTATATTGCAGTTTGCAGTTTGGCGTACCATAACATGAAACTGCATATGGTGTTTCATGTTGGGTTTTCATGTGAATGGAAATTGTGTGAAACGCTTAACTATCCCCGTGGGCTCTTTTTTTTTTTTTCGCTCCCATCCACAGAGCAGTCAAAGGTCGAGGGCAGGTGCAGAACAGTGATCCTGGAGCCGGTGTGGACTCAGACTGCTGCTCAGGGACCCTTCAGAAGATACTCGCTGACACAAGAATTTAAAACCATAACATCGGGTTTTAAGAAAGTGTGCTTTATTCCTCACTCCAGCACCCGTGTCACAAAGTTTAACTAACAAGTACAAAAATCTGAAAGTTTAATAGATTTTAACTGCAAGCCAAGTTCCTGCAGGGCCATTAAACAGGACACGCTGATGGAAGGATGATCTCTGAAGCATTGCCGCCTGAGAGCTGCTTTGAGAAGGTCCTTTGTGCAATATGCAGCAATGACACGTGCTGAATTGTATAATTTGAATTTCTAACGGTTTGCATAACCCTCGCTACATAGCATGAATGCTAATTTGTGTCTAATGACTTTTTCCATCCGAGGTTGGCAGCATATTGTGGTTACCAACGTCTGAGCTTGCCTTTGTTAGCACTTCTGTTAAGATGGTGTAGGTGTTGCTAATTTCACTCTTTTTGTCAGTAGTTGTGAAAGTGTGAATATTTACACCAGGAAGAATGAGAGATAAGAGGTTTTTCTGACTTGCTCAGGTTAAAGATGTCTGTGCTGAATGTTAGTTCACGCCAACTGAGGTCTGGAGTTGTCACAGTGTACTGAAGGTGTGTGATTTAGTGTATTGAGGGGGTCAAGTTAAACTATACATCAACAGCTAATGAGAGATTGTTAATGAACTGTCTCCCCCAAGCTTGTCTTTCTCAGGGCGTTGAGTGGGGGAAAACCCTTTTTGCTGTCAGTCACCTGTTTGTGTATTGACGACAACTAAGAATAAGAACTGTTGGTAACAGTCACTGAGTCATAAGTTATACAGCTTCACAGTTTCTGGATGAAAACAACACATCTCTAAACTTTTTACTTCAGAAATAAAGAAAAAATACATCTTTCTTGTGGGAGCTTGTTCTACAGTAGTGGCTTTGATAGGTTTCAACAGACACGTATATCACCATGAAAATGTAGCAGATAACCTGGGAAAATACAGACATACGGTTTCTACCTGACTGCAGAAATTTGACTTTTATTCTAGCATACATTTTAATATATATATATATATATATATATGTGTGTGTGTGTGTGTGTGTGTGTGTGTGTGTGTGTGTGTGTGTGTGTGTGTGTGTATATATATACATATATATGTATATATATATTTTTTTTATGGTCCAACTAACACAGCACAGTGTCTAGTTTTTCCCGGCTGTCCGCTCAGAGGGTCAGTGTATGTGTTTCTGAGAGGACTGGGTTGGTTTGAGATGCATTCCTTCGGGGGGGGGGGGTGCTTAGGTGCCAAAGTGTGGCACCTGGCCAGCTGAGAAGGCTGTGGGAGTAGGAATGGGATGTGACATGACTGGGGGGTATGTGGTGCATGTGTTTGGGGGGTGGGGTGAGCTGGGGAGAGAGGTGAAAAGGGGTCATATAAGGGGTAGTTGTGAAGTCAAGTTTAAGTCATTTTCAACAAAAAAAGTGCTTTGCATAGCAGCGAAGGACATCCACAGAGATGTGCAGAAGAAAAAAAAAACATCAAAATCATTGTGTGTGTTTGTGTGTGTGTGTACATACACACAGAGTGTTGTGATGCGTCTAGTGCAACAGTGTGTAGTTGGAGGGAAGGTGCACGTGTTCTTCCAACCCGCTTGTGTCCTTCCTGCCCTTAGCTTGCTGCCACTGGCTAGCCTTTGTGGTGAATAGGGAAGCATCCTAGCGTGTAACCCTTCCCTTGCCAGTACATAGCCTCTCCTTCACCAAGACCTCCTGCCAGGCCTCCCCGTGGCCACACGTGCTAACTGGGGTCTTGCGGCCCCAGGCTAACTTGGCAGGGGATCTCGGAGCAGCAGTGGGCCCCAGAGATATGGTGTGCAGGCCCACCCTGGTGGACACACCCTGGCACCTATCAACCACTGCCCCGCTGCCTTGTGGGTGAGTCTGGAAGACATAGGCTAAGGGAGCTTACCCCAACAGAAAAGCAAGCTGTGGCGGCACGCTTTGAGGCGGTTTCCAAAAAACTGGATTTCCGGCAGCCCCCTGCAGTTGTGTGGAGGTGCCGGTCGTCTAGGGATCCCCCCTTGCCATCGGAACCATCTCCTCTACAATCAAGTCATGTGGCGTTGGGAGAAGCGCACCCCCCCATTCCACTTTAAAAAACCCTCTCTGCGCAGGTATCTTCTGCTATCTGAGTCCTCAAAGGACCCACAAATAGAAGAAGATGGTCATCATCGGGCACGATGGACAACCAGCAAGCAAGCAAGTGTGCATGCTTGCATTTGTTAGTGATGTTGCGTCGTATGTGCTTAATGTGCTTTTGAATGTGCTCATATGTGCATTAATGAACACCATACACTTTAAGTATTACTTAACATGGGTGTGCATATATTTTGGGTGTGCATATATTTTGGAGGGTCAGGGTGTACAACTGCAGCCGTGTGCTTGCATTGCATTAGTTTATTTATATGTGTGTATGTGTTGGGGGGGGGTCCTCCTGTCAATAAATAAACTCCCTCGGTATGTGGACCACTGTGGGAACGCCTGCTGTGTGTCTTAATGGGAGTTACAGGTGCATCCTGGGAATTCTCACTCAATCAGCCGATATCAACCCAAAAAAAAAAGAACTAGGACATTTTGTGTCAGTAACGTTTCACCTATTTGTCTTTGACAGCGTTATGGCCACAAAAATATCTTCGGTAAAATCAGTGAATAAAGTCTTTGTATATGGAGAGTTGTGTCTTTAGTCTACTAACTAGGCATTGGTGGGTACATGCAGAATGATATGTACTGTCCGTATGTAGAGAGATATCTATACTGTACTGTCTATGTGTAGACATCCATAGTTTACTCTCTACATGTACAGTGATATCAATAGTCCATTGTTAACATGTAAAGTGATTATGTAGTCTACTGTTTATTGTATATCCTACACTGCTGCTTGTAGGGCCTTGTGTCTCTCTACATTGGCAGTGCTGTGGTCCTACATCATCCACACATTCATCCATGATCTCATGAAGGCCGATACATTGAAACATATAGCACTCTCTGATCCGAACTGATCCAAATGTTAAAATCTGATGAAAATCAGTATGACACCACAGGCTCCTGCTTCCCCCTGTTTGTTGTGGATGGCTGTTGTTTTGATAGCCAGGGGTCACAACAGGGCCTCTTGTCACTTTAATGGTGGAGTAATTAGTTATCCATCACGTTTTCCTGTGGTAAGATACCAAGAGTAAACAAATGCGTTAACCTACCCCAAAACCCTCAGGTCGAAAGGTATTGAGCTACTCATGAATGGTTTGAGCTTGCCTTAACTTTTTTTTTCATGATTTTTTTACCCCTTTTTTCCCTCCAATTGTACTTGGCCAATTACCCCACTCTTCTGAGCCATCCTGGTCACTGCTCCAGCCCCCTCTGCCGATCTGGGGAGGGCTGCAGGACTACCATATGTCTCCTCCAATACTTATGGAGTCGCCAGCCGCTTCATTTCACCTGACAGTGAGGAGTTTCACCAGGGGGACATAACACGTGGGAGGATCATGCTATTCCCCCCAATTTCCCCTCCTCACCCAACAGGCGTCCCGACTGACCAGAGGAGGCGCTAGTGCAGCGACCAGGCCACATACCCACATCCGGCTTCCCACCCGCAGACACCAATTATGTCTGTAGGGACGCCCGACCAAGCCGGAGGTAACACGGAGATTCCAACCGCCGAATCTTGTGTTAGTATTAACTTTTTTTTCTTAAATAGAGAGTGGGCCTTGTGCTCAGGTTAATATGATGCTCTGGGCAGTACACGTGAACACTTGACTATCTCCGAGCACCTGCACTTCATTGACAAAAACTTCAGCTTAAACTGTATTCTGTCTGCTCCCCAAGTTGGTGAAAAAAAGCTGACCACAATAGTAATCTACTCACACATTGCTTTTCCATTACCTGTCGTGAAGCCGGTAATTAAAATTCAGTATAACCGCAGACCAAAGAGGCAAGTCTGCTGGGTCCTGGTTTCTCTGTCCCGAGGCCTGTTTGGATCTCACCAAGGACATTCAGCTCAATCTGCTGCTGTGGAAACACTTTCTGAATGTGTAGTTCAGTGAGAAGAACTGGATCTACCAATAATGAAATATATACACCCATGTTACGCTAACGTGTTGTGGGTAAATGCCAAATGTCATGTTATGCCACCTCCGCTTACGAGAGCGCCCCCATCTGGTTGATCATACAATGGCGGTGAGAGGCAAGAGGGTAACTTTTACATCCTCCCCTTTGATCCCTGGGCAGAACAGAAGATATTTGCACTGCGTTTGAGAACGGTGTTTAAACCGGAAGCTTCAAATATATTTGGTTAGATTTGTAGGAAAAAAAAGCCTCCTTCAAGTTGTCCCCTTCCAAACTCAGGAGAACGGAGAAAACCATGTCATTCACTCCGTATTGTTTTCATCAGAGTGTTTTAAAGCGATTCCCGTGACATTGCACCACCAAGTGTTTTTTTTTGTTTGTTTTTTTCAGCACACTCTGTCCTTTGAGGACCCATCATATGAGGGCCCCTCCCCACCCTCGGTCTCTCTATGAGAACTGTGTTAGATCTCTGAGGAAGTGAGAAAAGAGCAGAGAATTCAGTTGTTGGAAGAGCTGACAGATTCCTCTTTCAGGATGTCAGCCCGCATGCCATCACCGGTTTTGAAGTGATGCAATCACTGATGTTGAGCCGAAAGGCTCTTCTCCTTGTTGGGGAAAATACAAGACTAATTCAGATTAAACAACAGATTTGCTTTGTTAACGGTGGCCTCTTTCTCACAGAACTCAGGAGTTGGGGGATCCCCAGATTCTCTAGTGATCAAAATCCCTTGTCCGTGGCCAAGAAAATACTTAACCCTTGGCAATAGCTTGCCACGCTGAGACAAGCACAGCGGCCGCCACTGCAGAAGACATGGGAAGAATTTCCCAGTGGTTTTCCAGGCAAATGTTGGACACCCGTTTTCAAATAAAGGTTGTATTGTGAAAGTTATGTGCCACAGATTTTCCTTTTGCTAAACATGTTATTGGAATAGAAGTTTTCCAATAACTTCTTCCATTGAGTTTAACTCCATGACTACAAAGTAAAAGAGGTCAACTCCAAACTATGGAGAACTGTTCTGGAATAATACTTGCTCACCACAGAATATACACACAAATTCATTAATAGTCTTGAATTGAAACAAGCATGTGAGCCACCACAGAATCACCGAGGAACTGTTTGGTTCTGCCAGGAGCACGGCACAACCCTCTGTGGATCTCATCAATCACTTCTGAGCCAGGTAGATAAAACTGACATTCAGTACATGGACCTCTAAACTGATGTGCAAGTTAACAGTGAAAGATCTGCAGTCTTTGATAGGTTATTTGCATTTGCCATAGTGTGACAGCATCACTGAAATAATCTATTAAGCAACTCCATCTGAGAGGTCATTGTGATTTTGGTAGTGTGGTGTGAAACAGGTAGGGGGACACAGCTGAGTACTGCTCTCTGCCGTATGACAGTATCTATACAGCCAATACAACGTGCATGCTGTCTTCCTCTATGCAGCATTTATACATAATAAGTGGAAAACAGGGGCCACTTAGTGTTCGGCTCTTTTGCCTCAGTGCAACAAGGTCCTGGGTTTGACCCTCAGCACGTTGTTTGCACGAGTTTGCAGCCACAGTCCAAAGACAAGCCCAGTGTTTGCTGGGTTTAGCTCCAGCTCAACACAACTCTGAAGCGGATTAGGCAATTTTGAGAATGAATGAATGAATGATGAAAAGAGAAAGGTTATTAAACTCACTTCCTGATTTAATGTGGAGCAGCCATTTATTTATTTTGATAGACCGTGGGTGGACTCACTTTATGTGAATTATCAGCATGGTGAGGGCATTTGTCCAGGAGATGTGAGCCTAATGAAACCAGCTCTAAATCCTCTGAAGACTCTTCCAGGGGTTGTCAGATGCTATTCATAGCCGTCAGAAAATACATAAAACTGTGTCATGTAGTAGCCTGTACCACTTGTTTTGTGAAGCAGCAATGAGCTGAATGTGAAACTCTGAAGTACCTTTTGTTTTTAGATTGTGGAGTCCCATTTTTAAACTGCGCTTTTCTGGTCGTTCTCTGATCACATGTTGTGACAGAACCGTTTTATGAAGAAAAAAAGTGTCCTATAAATAACTTTGACCTGACTCTCGTTTTACTCTAGCGGAAGTGCTCCAGTGTTATCATGCCTCTGTTTTACAGCAGGGGGAAATTTGCTGCCAGCTCTTCCAGGAACTTATTCTATAGAAATGACAGAGGAAAAGTATAAGGGCGTGACCTCTATTTCAAAATGAGAGGGCCATATAACTGATCTCTGTAGAAACATTGATATGAATAAATGTGAGAGTCACATTTTAGTTTTGGTTTTCCTCTCACACATGCTTTGTTGGCTCTGTGAGATCCCTCTCACAGATGTAGTCCTTACAGAGGTCCCTATTTTGGCTGGCTGCTTGCTAGCCCCTGCCCCAAAAGTGCATTTTTAGAAGCTCAGCAGCTAGCATGGGTCCGGCATCTAGTTCCTAATGTTCCCCGTGCGTTTCATTCTCAGGAAAATTTGACAGTGGTCTTAATGGAGGAAAGATGCATGAAGTGGGACACATAACTATTAGCACTACATCTCAAACCAGATGAAACACATGGATACCGAATGTAAGTGATAGTTGAGGTAACATATTCTCCTTAATATGGCCAACCGCTGCATTGTCTCTCGATCTCTCTCTTTCTCGAGGATGCGGCTCTGCAGATCAGTGTTTGAAGCGATGATCTTGTGTGTCACATTGTGGAATATGCACATTATTATTCTCAGTGGCGACTTGTTTGATTTCAGTACATATGGCGTTCAGAGAGGGATGTGCATGTTGACACAGGCAGCATTTTTTCTTTGCTTTAAAGTGTTAGATAGTGTTTTTATAGTGTTTTCCTTACATAGTGTTTTCTTGTGTATTCATACATGGTGTATTTAAGAGCTGAGTCATACTGTCTGTATTTGGTGGACTATGGACTGGGTGGAGGCAGGTTATGTTGTTGTAATTGCTTATGCGTTTTTTTTTTGTTTTTGTTTTTGTTTTTTGCTCTTATTATTGTTGTTGTTTTGAGGGCTACCCAGTAGGGATACATTTGAGAGTGACTTATTTTGACACATGTGAACTGGGTTTTTTGGGGGTTTTTTTTTTTATAGCCAAGGGATTCATTAAAGGAACAGTTAAAAACTCTGTCTCACTATTCTGTTTCTGTTTCTCTTGGATGTTCACAAAAGACTTGCGTCCTCTCCTTTTCCTTCCAACAAACACTCACTCACACATCAACACACACTTTCTCGCCACTCCCTCTCTTCCGGTGTTGGTTGCCGCCAGTCCAGGCACAGCTGACCCAGAAAAAAGCTGCAAACTTCCCGCCGGTTTTCCCCCAGTCTGCTGCACATAACTGTCTCTCCCTTTCCTCTTTCCTCCTCCTCTCTGTCCCTCCACAGTGCACCCATCCTCTAATCTCTGTCAAGACAAAGATAAGCCAGCAGCTTGTTGGAGGACAAGAGACACATTTATCAGTCCAGTAACGTCCAGGGACACATCTTCGGGCAGGAGCACATTTACAGCAAACAACATAAGAGTCTGCACCAGATAAACACAGTAGTACTGACACACATGGTGCAGGGGTGGCAGGCATAATGTGTGCAGGTAAGCATATACAGTCATGTTAATACACCCTGTTTGTCAGTATGCAACACAGTACCTGCTTAGAAACATGGTACAGTAACAAACAGACAGTCCAAGACAGATAAAATGCATCTGCAACTTTTCACTTGCCAGTCAAATCTGGCTGAGTCATTTTTGTGACGCTTCATAGATTGAAATGATCCTGAACAAACAATGAAAACAACGTTAACTACAGTTGAATCAGAAGAATGTGAAATTAAATGTGAGACAATACATTTTTTTTTCAAAGCAGCACCATGTCAGATTGCTTAGCTCTAAATCTATGACATTTAACCAACAATGTGTACACCTGTCAGGTTCACATTCAGATCAGAATCAAAATCAGAAAACACTTTCCATAGAAAAGTGAATTTGCACATGCAAGAAATTTGTCTTGATTGCTGCCCCTCCCTTTACAATAAGGGACAGCAAAAATTATACTGGAGTTTATAGAAGAAGTCAAAATTATCAAATAAACCAAAATGGAGAAGTAGGAAACAAAGAGGCTCCTCATTACAGAATGCAGGTCACAATGTTTCGTCATCATTCTGTTTGTGACGTCTCCCTTAGCAAAGACACTTTGAACCCCAAACCTGTTCCAGGAGGGCACAGCCCCCTGGCCTTTGAACCCTCTTGTGAGACATGCACACGGGAGGAAATGAGCTATTTGTCAGACTGAGCACGACAGCTGAGTGACGAGAGCAGGGGACCCACGTACGACCGCCACCCTCACCTCATCTCACCGACTCATCTCCCCTTGATATGCTGCAGGAGGCTTTGCCACCCTCACCACCACACAAGCTCCACCTTTAACCCCTATGCACCCACCCACCCCTCCTCTTCTCTCCAGAACCTGCCCTCTTCCTCAAAGCCCACCCACAGCTCTCCTCTCTCACACCTCCTCACCACCCCCATCCCTCAAAACTTCCCCTCTTCTCTCTCCTCTCTCTCTCTCTCTCTCTCTTCTCTCTCTCTCTCTCTCTCTCTCTCTCTCTCTCTCTCTCTCTCTCTCTCTCTCTCTCCTCTCTCTCTCGCTCCAACACAACTCCAGCAGTGATTCAGACATGGAGTACCTAACTGACGGCAGCTCTCAGCAGGCTCTGACGTCTCTTGGTTGAATGAAGGGGGCTGATTCAGAGTCAGGGGCCTGTGAGGGAGCCCCAATGGCTTCATTTTTCACTGTTTGTGTTCCAGTGCACTTTATCTATTGTTCCAGTTTATTATTATTATCTGGCTTATTGTTTAGAACCACAGATGTGCACTTGTGACTGATAACATTTTGAAGGAAACTCTCTTTACCTCTCCTCTCAAATTTTGCTTACCTGCCTGACCAAGCATCCATGATCATATAGGATCACCAGAATATTGTCACATTGCTGTGGCTCTGACCCTTGATTTCTTAACATAGCGGTTGATTATAATGTTGGCAATCTAGGAAATTAGGCTTATTCTACGGTTGCCATCGTTGCAAGTCTCTCTGGATAAATGTGTCAGCTTAATGACCAGAATAGAAATGTTCAAAGTGTGGATATCAATAGCTATAACTGCTGTCTGTATACAACATATGAGCACCCCAGCCAGTGGGGTAAAATGTTTAACTTAGCGTCCAGGTAGCACAGCAGTCTATTCCGTTGCCTACCAACACAGGGGTTGCTGGATTGAATCCTCGTGTTACCTTCGGCTTGGCCGGCGTCCCTACAGACACAACTTGTCGTGTCTGGGGGGTGAGAAGCCGGATGTGGGTATGTGTCCTGGTCGCTGCACTAGCACCTCCTCTGGTCGGCCAGGGCGCCTGTTCGGGGAGAGGGGGGGAAACTGGGGGGAATAGCGTGATCCTGACATGTGCTACGCCCCCCTGTGAAACGCCTCACTGTCAAGTGAAAAAAAAAAGCGGCTCCTCAGATCGGCAGAGGGGGTGGAGCAGCAACCAGGACAGCTCGGAAGTGTGGGGGTAATTGGCCAAAGGCAATTGGTGTAGAATAATTGGGAACCCCCCCCCCCAAAAAAACTTGCATGAAATAAATGTTTAAATCCAATATTCCGACAGTCTGCACGGTTGGTTTTGATTCGACAGATGGCTCCAGCCGCTGCACTGAAGTGCTGCATGTTTGCAGTGTCTGTTGCACTTACCATACCGTGGCTGGAGCCATCTTTAATCTCAAAATCATCCATGTCATCAAAATATAGGATCTAAACTAATATTTGATCCCAGGTAAACATTTTTAGCCCACCAGTTGGAATGCAGAGACCTTGTGGATGATGGCAATACCCTTGAAAAATGTACAGCACCTTGAAACCAGGTAGGAAAAAAAAAGGTTTTTGATTTTTTTCCCCTCATTAGCTGCCTATGGTAAGCATATGTGACCCCATCTCTGAGTAACAGAAGGGTACAAATAGATGGGGTCACATATGGGGTAAGCTAACTACAACTAGCAATTTAGGCTACTCCTCTTTGAGCAAATGTTTTGCTCTTGCTGTTCTGCACCCAACCAATCGGAGAGTGCAACCCAGACCACCATCATATGTCATCAGCTTAATCTTATTAAATCTTAAATCTTATTTAACTTATGAACACCGACTTGATACAAGTATTTTTCTCATGTTATCACTTGGGCAGTCTGAATTAAAGTTCATTTTAAATAGATTTATTATTGTGTGTGTGTGTGTGTGTGTGTGTGTGTGTGTGTGTGTGTGTGTGTGTGTGTGTGTGTGTGTGTGTGTGTGTGTGTGTGTTCTATCAGTGTTACAGGCTGTATGTCAGTGGGGACATAACCGATATTATTGGCCATTGAAATTCGAAAGGGCTCCTGACTCATCACTTTAATCTTTTAAGACTCAGGGGATTTTATACAAATTTCCCTTCAGTATGGTGTCTGAATGCGTTTTTAATGCAGACTGCAGCTGCGGGGCTGTTAGTGTTACCTTGACTTGCAGAAGTGACAGTTATACAATTAACATGTAAATGGAGGGGTGCAGTGAATACTGTCCTGTCATGTATCAATGTTGTGTTTCAGATAGCTTGACTCCTGGTGCCTGCAGTATGGCAGAAACACAGGTGAATAAGTCTTTATAGATCCCCACTGTGCTCTCGCCACAGTCACCTTTAACAACAGCTCACCTGAAGAATGCAGTTGCTGCATTCAAATCAGGATCTTTATGACATGGAAATCTTCTGGTGGCTTCTTGCGGTTAAAATAAAGAAACATGTAGGACAGGAAGGGGAAGACAGAAAAACAAGAGATAATGAAACAGAGAGCGATAGAGAAAAGAAGAGAGGGGGCGACGGATTCTCCCACCCCAAGCCCACCTCGTGCGTCTTCGAGTGCTAAGAGCATTACATCGTGGGAGGGAAAGCTGTGGGCGGGCTGAGGTTGGTTTACTGCTCTTAGTGACGCTGTCGCACTGCTGGCAGAGGGGGCACCTCGTGTGTAGGGTGTGGGTGAGTGTGAGAAATTGTTTCTATGACTGTTCTCCTTCCACTCAGAAAAACAACCGGATGATTTAATTCGTTCACCAGCTAAAAGTAATCTCCAACAGTGAAAACCGTAATTCAAAATATTGTATGCATGTATAATGTGATAATGTTTCTGTGTGAGTGACGGCATGAGAGTGTGAGAAAACGGGAGAGCACGAGCAAGAGATTGTGTGTGTGTGTGTGTGTGTGTGTGTGTGTGTGAGAGAGAGAGAGAGGAGAGAGAGAGAGAGGAGAGAGAGAGAGAGAGAGAGGAGAGAGAGAGAGAGAGAGAGAGAGAGAGAGAGAGAGAGAGAGAGAGAGAGAAAGAGGGGGGGGGACCCACGTGTCGTGTGGTTGGAGAGATGGTGCGTAAGTGAGTCATGGCAAGTGAGTGTATGCCTTGTTAGTAATGGGAGATCGTAGCGCGGTCTGTTTGACGTGCAGCAAGGCTCTCTATTCTGACCTAAGCTGTGACCATGATGGAGTGGGTAGACCGTGGGGTTGGGTGGGGTCTGGGGGAGGGTTAGACTGGGAGTGGAGCCGGGGCTGGATTTGATTGGTTTTAGGTTAGTTGTGGTTAACCTTGTGTTGAGACGCCGACTGGAACCGCGCTTTTTTACAGTAGAGAGAGCAGCGGTCACTATATCTCTTCTTGAAATGTCAAAGCCTTCTATTCCACTGCCAGTTTGACCTCAGGACAATGCTGGGCTGGCGCTTGCGCAAGCACACCCGCGCGCGCGCACACACACACACACACACACACACACACACACACACACACACACACACACACACACACACACACACACACACACACACACACTATAATACACATCTACCACTGACTTTTGTTTTAGCCCCAGCTTGACATTCATCCAATCGTACACATAGACAGCTGGGGTCACACGTTCAGATAATGCCTGCAGATCAGATTGCGTAGAGTCAGTTTAACTAAGCTGAGTTTTAACTTTAAGGATTAACTGCACACTTGCTTGCTTGCTAACACAGTATGCACAGTCGTCCTCAGGTCATTTTAATGTTCGATCAGAAATAGAGACAGAGGGGCGTCCAGGTAGTGTAGCGGTCTATTCCGTTGCCTACTAACACGGGATCTCTGATTCGAATCCCCGTGTTACTTCCAGCTTGGTCAGGCGTCCCCTACAAGCACATTGGCCGTGTCTGCGGGTAGGAAGCCGGGTGTGGGTATGTGTACTGGTCGTTGCACTAGCGCCTCCTCTGGTCGGTCGGTGCGTATTTAGAGGGGAGGGGGAACTGGGGGGAATAGCGTGATCCTCCCACGTGCTACGTCCCCCTGGTGAAACTCCTCACTGTCAGGTGAAAAGAAGTGGCTGGTGACTCTACATGTATCAGAGGAGGCATGTGGTAGTCTGCAGCCCTCCCCGGATCGGCAGAGGGGGTGGAGCAGCGACTGGCGTGGTTCCGGAGGAGTGGGGTGAATACAATTGGGGAGAAACCCCCCCCCCCAAAAAAATAGAAGTAGAGTTAAAAAATCTTGTATTACAGCATTGTACATGTTTTAGCGGGCTGCCCAATGGGACCCAAAACACCACAGACTTCACTGTCTATGGGAACTTCTATAGTTGAGCTAAATTGGGCAAACTGGGCATGAAGCTTAAGGAATAAAGCCATTTGTAAGGTTTTCCTACCTATTTTTCTAAAATGTCAATGGGATATTTCACAATAATGTTTTCATTAGCTTTATTTTTTGAAACACTGGGAGACTTAGGTCTTCTCCCATTCTGACTGTCTCTCTGTGGTGCCTGGCTCTGAGAAAAAGTAACTCTGTGCAGCCGTACGTACAGCATGGAGCATGTGCAGTGCTTTCAAATGACCTGTGATAGAGCGGCACTTATGTCATTGCTTACGCCAGCATTCATTGAATTGTAACCAGGACACCATTCAGAATCATCATGTGATACGATTTTGATAAGAGGGCTTTCTTCCATGGCAGTTGGGTGCACTGAGATGCAGTAAGTAGGCCACAGCCAAGCCGTCTATCATCTCTAATCTTTCTGTTTCACTCATAGGCCCACAGAGAAGGGAACAAACTGCAGCAAACTATCACAGGCGTCATAACAACCTGCTTCAGAGCCCCGCGCCTTTCTGCATCCATTTATCTGAAAGACCAAATACAGCCAGCAGCTTCCCCCACTGACTTAAATATGGAACTTGGCCTTGGTAGCTGCTTGGTAGCTGGGAGGGAGATTATGTAAGAGAGCTTTTTTTGGTTAGCTGAAAAACTTGCCCCTGAAACACACTAAACAAACCACAAACACTTTTTTATGACAACCTGCAAAATGAACTCATTGTTAGCTAATAGCTATGGCCTTAATGTCTACTAAAGCAAACCAGCCCTCCGGCAGATAAAGCTAAGGAGAGGAGGATTAATGTCCCTGGCCACTTACCCTGGACTGTACCATGTTAAACTTTAAGCCTGTCTGTCTGTTTGTCTGTCCTCTCAGTTAGACTCTCTGTCTCAGGACTGCACTGTGAGCATGGGAGGCATGCACTGTGGCTAGATGCCCAGATTGTGTTGCGTATTCTCTGGGCTTGGAGATGTCACACACTGCCGTGACCAGCTGTGTTTCTGTGCCAGCTGTCAGGCTTTGACAGGCAAGATAAAGGGGCAGATAATTACTGGTCTTTCTGTGTGTCTAAACTAGTGTTTAGCTGGATAATTGGGACCGATCAAATGTCAGAAAGAGACAGACACAGCAACACACACACACACACACACATTCATATGCACATCCTCATGCAGACACATTCGTATGCACATGCACGTGCATAACATATCTCATCTTCATTCTGTCAGAATGAGACACATCTTAGTAGGTTAAACTCGTCTTTTAAATCTTACTTTATTTTAGGAATTTTACAAAGTTTGGCTCTAAGAGATCAGAAAAATAGTCACTTTTAAATTCAGTGAATTTACAGGAATTGTGATCATTGCAGTGTCATTGCTGTGACAGTGGTGTATACTATTATCCAGTATTCTGAATTTGATAGATGATAAGGCACATAAAAATATGCTTTTAGAAGGCATTCTAATGGAAGTGTCTTTACTCTTTATATTTATTTATTTGTGTGTGTGTGTGTGTGTGTGTGTGTGTGTGTGTGTGTGTGTGTGTGTGCGTGCGTGCGGTGAGAAAAATAGATGTGACTGGAAGTCACATGGCCCTGCAGAGAACCCCCCCACTTCCTCCTCCCTTTCCTCCTTTTTCCTAATATGGTCACTTCTGCTTTGCTCTCTATCTATCTATTAGAGCCTGACTGATAAATCAGTATGCCAATATTACTGGCCGATATGAGCTAATCGCAGATAAATTGGCATTTATAACGGCCAATAAATGACAATTAAAAAAGAAAAGGAGAGACGGAAGATGGATCCTTCAACCATGTTATCGTTGCATCATTTGCAACTCCACTGTTGGTAACACACATGTTTGGAACATCTCTCTCTCCCTCTCTTCCTCTCTCTCGCTGTCTCTCTCTCTCTCTCTCTCTCTCTCTCTCTCTCTCTCTCTCTCTCTCTCTCTCTCTCTCTCTCTCTCTCTCTCTCTCTCTCTCTCTCTCTCTCTCTCTCTCTTCTCACACACACTGTGTCACAGTTATGGTACTTTGAAGGTTTATTTTTTTCTCCCAGAGGGGCCCAGATATAATTTTTCCTTCTCTGTAGAGGTCTAGTTGCTTCCTTAAAGCTGTCATGTTTAAATTGACTAGTTCTAAGCTGCATGCTCACCGACTAGCCTCCTCCTCCTCCTCCTCTCTCAATATCACCTCCTCCTTGCCGTCCTCTCCTCCTCCTCTTCCCTCCTTCGATCCTCCCCTATCCTATCCTCCACCTCTTTACTTCATGTTTCCTCTTCTCTTCTCTTCTCTTCTCTCGGCCCTCCTTTCTCCCCCACCTCTCTCCACGCTGTGGGAGTGTGTAATAATAAGTGCTCGTCATGAATTGAAGCATCCTCTGTCTTCTGTGTTTTGTTTAGCTGCTCCCTGTGATAGGAAGACAGAGAAAGCGACAGAGACAGCAATCAGCCCACACACTCTTCACAACACTCCTTGACATTTTCCACTACAACCCGAATCCCCATTCACTCCTCCATCTCTCTCTCTCTCTCTCTCTCTCTCTCTCTCTCTCTCTCTCTCTCTCTCTCTCTCTCTCTCTCTCTCTCTCTCTCTCTCTCTCTCTCTCTCTCTCTCTCTCTCTGTCTCTCTCGCTCGCTCCCTCTCTCTGTATAGATCATCGGTGCAGTGTAGTGGCTAATGAATTCATTTCATGTCAGATGAATGGTGGGTACAAATGATAAGTCCTACACACATTAGCTCGCTGCGCTCTGTTGCCGCCTGGGTTTGAATGAACTCAAATGGAAAGGTAATGGATGCATTTTTTCAAAGAGGACAAAGAATTAATATGAGTGGATTTTGAAGCGATGTAAGAGCCATGCAGGTTTGTAAAGGGAGCCACTAATCATACAATTGAAAGCGACTGATAGAGCTACGCTGTGCTTCTGAGAATAGGTTTCTCACCTGTTTACTCGAAGGAGCAGAGAGAACGGGCCACGTAACAAAGTTAATGACCCAGGTCCATGACACTATGACGTCGCTCGAGCATGGTACACAACATTTTCGATGATGAATTGAACTGTAAGTGCACACCACAACTGGCTGAAAACGTGAGGATCTCCACAAATGATATAGTTCAAGTTTTTTTAGGAATCCCATGTGAGTGAATAGGATTTGAGGGCTGCTGCTGCATACTTCAAATCAGAATCAGAAACATTTTATTTGTCATTTCATTTCATGCACTTGCACACATGAAATTAAACAAAACATACTTTCCCCCAGCCCGTAACAGTGCAACACAAAGACAAAAACACATCTAAAAACTGTAAGAACACTTACATCACAACTAACACATGTATCTAAACTAAAAAGAAAAAAAATCACTGTCCAGGAGAATGAACGCCATCCAGGATGGCAGAACTGTCGGTCTGCATGGGTGAGCAGTTAGCTTAGCCTGCCCCGTGTCCTCATCCTGTCAGACCACGCTTGGTGTTTCCTCTTCGGGCACAGCTCCGGTCAGGCAGATCCTTGGGCCCACCGGGCGCAGCAGACCAGGCTCTCCCAGCCAATCCAATGCTCCCAGCCAGACAACTTCGACACACCCCCTTGCACTCCACACGATGATGCTAAAAACACAGTCAAGGCTCGGCGAGGCTGCCACCAGACTGCCCTCTGTGTTATCAGAACTGCTGGTGTGCATGGGCTAGCAGTTAGCTTAGCCTGCCCCGCTTCCGCATCCTGTCAGACTGCCCTCGGTATTACCTCTTCGGACACAGCTCCAGTGCAGATGAAGTACTGGGGACAATAAACTTTATCTATATAGCACTTTTCTAAACATATGTCAGAAAGCACCTTGCTGCCGGTCAGGTTTGGGAGTTCTGTGTCTGACATTTTTTGCAACTTTCCGAAATCGACATTCTGACGTCTATGTCACGGCAATTGTTTTACCAGACTATCACAGATGTCTTCGCAGTATCATCACACTTTACTAATGCCAAAGCATGGCACGCATCAAGCATAGTTACCTAAGAGCACGTCCTCCCTTTTTCTAGCCACTTATTTCACATTGTACAGGTTGCAATGAATGTGTTCTCTGTACTTAACCCATGCTATTATATGGGAGCAGAGGGCAGCTGCAGCACCCAAGGACCAATCCCAGTTCTTCTTTCCATTGCCTTGGTTAGGAGTATTAACAGGAGTATTAACCCTAACATGCATGTCTTTTTGACAGTGGGAGAAAACCAGAGCACCCAGAGGAAACCCACACAGACACGGGGAGAACATTCAAACTCCACACAGAAGGGACCTAGGACGGCCTGGGGTTTGAACTTAGGACCTTCTTGCTTTGAGGTAGCAGTGCAAACCACTGGGCCACCGTGCTGCCCTCTCTTGTTGTTTCTGCTGCTTTACACTGTGTGAGCTGAACCACAGTCAGATTATCAAGCAGAACGGCCTTGAGTGTGGCTACAAAGGGGTGCTATGACGTCTTATCTGTCGTGCTCCACTCCCGTTCCTGTCTAGTTCATTTCATAAGTAAATCTTTGTAATTGTCCTCGCTGAGACACTCTTTTCTGTATTTTCCCACTCTGGTGAGTACTTTTCCTCTATGCATTAGTTTTCCCCCTACAGTCTATGTCGACTTTCTACAGTGGTTTGCCAGGTGTGTTCGGGTGTGAAAATGGGCGGGGTTTAAAGTGGTCTGCAAATTCTACTCTGTTCATTCTTCAGCTAACACAAGTATTCCTGCCACCATGTTCACTGCTCACCACTCACCATGAACGGCTTTGAGGAAAAATTCTCTGAGTGTTCATCTTTATCCGCTTTTGTTTGACTTTTTGACATCATGAATAGAAAGACTTCTTATTCATAATGCAACCCCTCTCTATAACGGACAGCTTCTCATCCCACCTTCGACTTTAAGCTGTTCGGAAAAGATACGAATGACTTGCTGCCAAGATGTGGTCGATTGATGAGTCAAGGTAACTAGTTTGGTTGAAGCATGAAGAATGCTTAAATAACCATCAGAAACCTTGCATTAGTCATTTGTTTCTTCGTGCATTGTATGTTGAAGTTGTCAGCAGGTACTTTGAAAGCCTACGGGGTTAATTCTTTTCTTTCTTTTTTTTCAGACACATTGCATGCAGTTCAGATTGTTTCTTTACTATTTCCTCGCGTGTTTTAGTGCACTAAAGGGACTTGAGTAACATTGCAAATTAAATGTTTTCAACCCCTTTACCTTGCACACAAGCATTACCAACAAATGTCTAATGAATGCCTAATAAAGATGCCCACAGTGCCTTTTTGGAAGGACCCTGTTCATCACAAACTGAGTTTCAGAAAAACTCGAACCATCCCTTCTAATTTAGCAGCGGGAAGCCAAGCCTCAGATCATCTGGCTGACTTTACAGCAGTGTAGATATTCAGAGTCTCACAGAGAAATACTGCCTTCCAAATCCCATGTGAACTTTGCCAAGTGGAGAGACGTCACTTTCCCAGGCCCTCAACGGATTCAACGCATGGGAATTGCTGATTGAAAAAAAGGGAGAGTGAATTGTGGAGAGGAGAAAGAATGCAAGGTCTTCCCAGTGACTGAGTGGTGAGAGAGAGGTGTCTTTGACTGGGAGTAAACCAGTGCTGGTAGAGGGAAGGGTGTGGTAGCCAGAGCAGATGGCTAACTGGGTTCCCACGGCAGTGTTTGTCAGGGGAGTTCCTGAGAAACTAGTCAGTCTTAACTTGTTGGAGGAGATCGGGACATATAATGACGAGAGCAAGGTCAATCTTGTGCATCTTATCCCTGAATGTGAAAAAAAATTCTTTTTTAATTTTGAGATACTTTATTGATCCCCCTTGGGGAAATTACGTTCTGCAATTAACCCATACGAGCTGTGTAGCTAGGAGCAGTGGGCAGCCGCCGTGCAGCAGCCAGGGACCAACTCCAGGTCGTCTTGCCATGCCTCGGTCAGGGGCACAGACAGGAGTATTAACCCTAACATGCATGTCTTTTTGATGGTGGGGGAAACCGGAGCACGTGGAGAAAACCCACCGCAGACACGGGGAGAATATGCAAACTCCACACAGAGGACAACCTGGGATGAATCCCCAAGGTTAGACAACCCTGGGGTTCGAACCCAGGACCTTCTTGCTGTGAGGTGACAGTGATAACCACTGCGCCACCGTGCCACCAATACCTTGTGGGTATTAACGTGTGTGTGTGTGTGTGTGTGTGTGTGTGTGTGTGTGTGTGTGTGTGTGTGTGTGTGTGTGTGTGTGTGTGTGTCTGTTTGTGTGTGTGTCTGTTTGTGTGTGTGTCTCTGTCTGTCTGTCTGTTTGTGTGTGTGTGTAATGTGCACTCTTTATTGTATAAATCATCATAACACTGTATAAAGGACTTGAGCTGGTCTGTCCCTAAGCACATTTTGATTACCATACTGGGGACAATGGGAATACTCTGCTCATAGTTGAACCTGGTGTCCATCGATAATGTCCAAGAGTCCATTTGGTGAATGTTCTTAACTAGTCAACGTTTTAGATGTCGTGGGATGCCATATATGATACATACTGTCCTCTTTGTTGGCTTTGGAAACTGAATTTCCCCAAGAATAGTTAGTGCCATCATTTATTGTATAGTATATTTCATTGGCTCCTCTGCAGTATATGACTGCAGGTCTCAAGTGCATTACTGTTGTGTTTCTCTTTCATGTCTTTCCAGTGGAGTCCCCTATGTGCATGAAACTGCCCAAGGCTGGAAAACAAACACAGGGAGGCCCAGCCACCTGAACCTGTATGCAAATCCCTCCACTGGCCCCGGGACATCAATTTTGACTCACTGATTCCACAAAGACCTGTTTTACAAAAGACATTATTTGCTTCTTCTTTTTTTTTGTTTTTTTTTGTTTCGCAAGCTGTGTCAGGGATCTCCTCGTTATTACAGGATGCCATGCCGTTCCTTGGGTAATCAATTTTGACCTTTGCGTGTTTTCTGAAGGAGGAGATGTGTCCTGAAAGGAAAATACACACCTTTGTACTTGATGTGAGTAATTGTGCCCAGAAATCCACAAGTTTAAAAATGGAATTGAATAATTGGTTTTAACACAGTTTATGACTAATCAGACCAGTAATGACTGTTATCAAGTTACCATACGAGATAAGGTATTGCAATTTAGATGAATTGTTTTTTGTGTAAAATATATTCATCATTTATTTATTGTGACAAGCATATCTTGCAAAGAGGAAATAGTAAGAACTTTTACAACCCATCATGAATAAAAATCCAGCTTGGTCTTATTTCAGTGGAAAAGTTTAAAAAAAAACTAAAAAAAACTTTTCCAGTCATAGAATCTACAGCAAACTCTGAAAAAGTCATCAGTGTTGAAGTAATACTTGGGGTAGTATTGGTCGAGGATCAATGACCACACCGGGTTATAGAACTCAGGTTTTATCGTGGCTCAGTAGGCAGACGTAATAACCATACATGGTAGTGGTGTAACCATAATAACAGTCCGGGTAGTACATAACACCTAGTGTAGTTCCAGTGGATATACATGGCATTATATCACTACATCCTCCCTGTTTAGTTTTCCATTTTTACAGTATCAAAATGCTCTAGAACATTCCAATGTGGTACAATCATTGATCAGCATTGTACAGTCATTACACAGAGGTTGCCTTCTCTTTTCTTTTTTTTTTTAGACAACACACTCAGAATTGTCCATCTCAAAAAACAATAAACATATTCAGAGCCCTCCTTTTGTGTGTGATTGTCTCTACTCATAGTCCTTGTAGTGAGCTGGTTTGGAAACAGCTCTTCCATATCTTGTGCGTACTGTCTTGTGTGTTTCACAGGTTTGGCTGGAAGAAGTTCCAGCTGCATGAGTGTCCTGTTGAGGTTCTGTGAAGCGGGTTCTTGCGCTCCTCAGTGCATGGGGGTGGTGAATTTCCCGCAGGTGGCTCCTGCCACGTCTGAGTTTGTTCCCATTTGATGTTTGCACAATGTAGCTCCTTGGCTCATCGCACTTTTGTACGACGGTGGCTGGATACCAAGTCCCTTTTTCCTTGTTTAGGACAGATACGTGCTGCCCGGGACCGAGTGGAGGTAGTTCTCTGCCGCTGCTGCGGTCATGATGTTCCTTCATGTTTGCTGTTCTCTGCTCCAGGTGGAGTCGGTTTTCCTCCTTGCCTGGGTCCCCTCGACTCGGCAGCAGGGTGGTGACTGGCCTTCCGAAGATCAGTTCTGCTGGTGATGGTAGTTTACTGTCGATGGGTGTTGCTCTTACCTGTAGTAAGGCCACTTGTATGTTACCTCCTTGTCTCATGGTTTTCTTCACAATGGATTTGATGTGTCGTACATGCCTCTCAATGAATCCATTGCTTTTTGGATAGTGGGGTGAGCTTGTCATGTGCCTGATTCCCCAGTCAGCCGTGAATTTCTGGAACGCGTGCCCTGTGTACTGGGGTCCATTATCTGTAAGTATCTCGTCAGGCCTTCCAAAAAGAGACATGTACATTTCCATTTTTTGTGCAACTGCCCGGCTGGACACAGGCATGGGCATTTCATCCACTAGAGGGAACTTAGAATATCTGTCCACAATCAGTAAATACTGATGTCCATCGATCTCGAATAGATCAGAAGCTAGGGATTGCCATGGTTTTGACGGTGTGTTGTGTGGGTTGAGAGGTTGCTTTGGATTTGCATCCTGATGTTCCACGCATACGCTACATGACCTGCAGACTCTTTCGATGTCATCGTTCATTCTGATCCAGTAGACACTTTCTCTTGCCAGTCGCCGTGTCTTTTCGATGCCCTGGTGTCCTACATGCAGCTGTTCGAGTATAGAATGAGTCATGGAGTCTGGAATGAGCACCTGTCTGCCTTTGAATATGACTCCTGCTTCAACTGCGAGCTCATCTCTGAATGACCAGTACTCACGTCGTTGTCTTGGTAGAGCTTTGATGTTGTCTGGCCATCCCTGGTGGATCAGCTCTTTCAGTGCATTGAGTCTGGGGCCGCTGGTGGTTTCCGTGCGGAGTGCGTCCTGTTTCTCGGGAGAGAAGTTTATCATTGCAACAGTGAGCATCTCTGGATCCTTGACTTCTGCCTCTATTCCGTCAATGCGCTCGTCCAGCTCGATGTTGCTGTTTTTCTCAGGGTTGGGTAGTCGGCTGAGTGTGTCTGCCAGGACCATCTGGTTTCCTGGTCGATACATGACCTCGTAGTTGTATCCTTGTGTTTTTATCAGCATTCGCTGAAGCCGTGGCGGGGCGGCATGCAGTGGCTTTGTGCATATGGTAACGAGGGGTTTGTGGTCTGTAACTATAATGAATGACTTCCCATACAGGTAGGTATGGTATCGCTGCATTCCATAGACTATCGCCAGCATTTCTCGCTCTATGTTGCTGTACCTGGATTGGCAGTCGTCCAGTGTCTTTGAGCCAAAAGCTATGGGTCTTTTGTTCTGCACTAATGCCACGCCCAGTCCTTTCTGTGATGCATCGACCTCAAGTGTCAGAGGTGTGCTTGGATCATAGTACTTCAGGCAGTCATGTTCGTTGATAACTGATTTCAGGTCCTCAAAGCTCTTTTGGTGGTCAGTGTCCCATGTCCAAGGCACATCACTTTTCAGCAGCACCCTCAGTGTGTGTGCTTTGTCTGCGAACTTTGGGATGTAGGGTGACAAGTAGGTCAGCATCCCCAAGAATCTGCTCAGTTCATCCTTGTTCTGGGGTGTCGGCATTTTCTGGATGTCCCTGATTTTGGCTGGGTCAGGTTTGATACCTTTGTCTGTGTACAGGTTGCCAAAGAATGAGATGCTTGTCTGTTTGATTGTGCACTTGTCACTATTGAACACAATACCTGTCTTGGCTGCTCTCTCCATCAGGTTGGTCAGGTTCCTGTCATGCTCCTCTTCGCTTGCTCCGTAGACTGCGATATCATCGGCTATGCTGACGACACCATCGAGCCCCTCCAGGATTTGGTCCATCTTTGCCTGGAAGAGATCTTGAGAGACACTGAGACCAAATGGCAAACGTTTCCAGCAGTATCTACCAAATGGAGTTCGGAATGTGGTTAGCAGTTGTGACTCTTCCTCTAGGTGTATTGACCAATATCCAGCTTTTGTGTCAAGTTTGCTGCATATTTTTGCATTTGCAAACTTCGGGTTCAGTTCCCCCACAGTAGGAATCTTGTGTGGGCATGTCCTAAGGCTGCCATTAAGCTTTTGGGGATCTAAGCATATGCGAAGGGAACCGTCTTTCTTTGTGCTGTATGCCAGACTCGAGCACCAGTCTGTGTGCTGTTCTACTTTTCTTAACACATCTTGTTCGACTAGGTTATTCAGTTCATCTTTCAGTTCGTCTTTGATGTGAATGCTGCACTTCTGTGGTGGGTCTATGAATGGTTCAGCATCCTTTTTCAGGAAGAGCTTGGCCTTTCCACTGAAGTTGCCAATTTTGTCAAACTGGTCTGGGTATGCTCTCTTTAGGTCTGCACCGTTAGATATGGTCATTTTGGGTTTTGTCTGTCTTGTGTTGACTTTTTTCTGGTTTGCATGTCCTTTCTCGGTCACTGCATCTCCATTGACAGTCACTAGGTTTAACAGTTCACATGTTGGCAGCCCAACTATGGCTGGCCCTGGTACGTCTACAACATAGAACTTTGCATTGATCCATTTGGATTCTTTGTACTGGCATGGAATGTCAATGGTGCCTAGGCAGGGGATGGCGTGACCACTGTATGCAGATAGCCTCCTGTTGGTTTTTTTCAGTCGTTTCTGGGTGCATGCATTTTCACCGTACATCTGCTTGAAGGTACGCAATGGGAGTGTGTTGCCTGACGCACCTGTGTCTATCTTCAGACGTAGTGTGTATCCACGACCAGGTAGGTCAGGTGGTGTCACCTTCAGGACTGTGTACGCCTCCTCTCTGGCCGGCTTTCTGTCTATGCTATGCATGCACTTTTCACTGATAGTTATGGAGTGGAACTGTTTCTGGTAAGTACTTTCGTTCTCACTGTCTGTTTCACTGCTACTCTCTACAGCATGTATGCGAGTCCTGCTCTGTTGCTTTTTGTCTATATAGGTTTTGCGCTTGTGCTGTTTGTCTTGTGGTGTGTGGGACTTACTTCCCCCACTCCTGCTCTGGCTGGAGTGTTCCTGGCGCTCTCGTTTGGCCTTCCTGCAGCACCGCTCCCAGTGACCTTTTGCACCACACGCATTGCATTCATCATCATATGCAGGACATCGACGTGGTTTGTGGCTTCTCCCACAGTTACGACATATGCGGTCCCTGTCCACAGCGTGGATTCTCTCATTGTGTGACAGGCTAAGTTTGTCTAACTGTTCATTGCCTGCTGTCAGGGCTTCATATTTCCGTCCCTCGGCCAGAACCTCTGCTAAGGAATATCCTTTTGGTTTGCTGTATAGATCATTCCTCAGGGCATCATGGGGAGTGCTTGCAATAATAAGCTCAATCATACGCTCGTTAAGCTCTTCGTCTGAAAACTGACATTTCTGTGCTAGTGTTCTGGCTCTGGTCACAAAATCATCAATATTCTCATCTGGTTTCTGTCTGTGTTGCATCAGTTTCAGTCTATAGATTCTGAAATGTACGTTCAACTTTAGCTGTTTTTCAAAGAAGTCCCATAGTTTGGCAGGCTTTTTCTTTTCATCATCGGTGAGACCACTGGCGTTCAGTCTTTTTAATCCTTCATCTCCGATTCCACAACATATTTTCCTAGCTTGTTTAGCTGCGCCATTTATTTCTTCATCTTCTAAATACAGAGTCATTTTCTGTTTATACAGTGAAATTGCCTCACCCAGGTCCGGGTCGGACCAATTCATCGTCGGTAGATGCGATGCCATGACGTCTCCTGTTACTAGCTAGCTAGTTAGCTTTGCGGCTAGCTCAGCTCCGGCGCACTCTTGCTTGAATGATGACAGAAATTATCCACGGACAATTTTATCAGTCTCTCTTCATTCTTCATAGAGAGTACTTTACCGCTGCCACCATGAAGTAATACTTGGGGTAGTATTGGTCGAGGATCAATGACCAAACCGGGTTATAGAAGGGTTATAGAACTCAGGTTTTATCGTGGCTCAGTAGGCAGACGTAATAACCATACATGGTAGTGGTGTAACCATAATAACAGTCCGGGTAGTACATAACACCTAGTGTAGTTCCAGTGGATATACATGGCATTATATCACTACAAGTGTTAGCATGTGTGTGTGTGTGTTTGTGTGTGTGTGTGTGTGTGTGTGTGTGTGTGTGTGTGTGTGTGTGTGTGTGTGTGTGTGTGTGTGTGTGTATGTGTGTGTGTGTGTGTGTGTGTGTGTGTGTGTGTGTGTATGTGTGTGCTGAAAATGAGCCATGGGTTCTCCCATACAACTCATCCTGCCTCCTTGTCTCCATACACTTCTGAGCCAAGCTTAGGCTGTTGTAGCCTGAGGCCAGGCCTTTTCTCAGGCCTTTTAATTCTTTTACCTCTACCTCGCTCTTTCATTTTTTCTCTCTCTCTCCCTCTCCCCCCGTCTCCCTCCCCTCTCTCCCTCCTCTCCCTCTCCCTCTGTCTCTCTCTGTCTCTCTCTGTCCCTCTCTCTGCCTGTGCTCTCGGTTCAGCTGGTGGGACCTGTCCCGCCTGCTGCACACCTCGCCAAGCAGGTTACTGATCCAAAACACATCTCTTCTGAGATGGGAAAATAATACCTCCACTCCACCCCTCCTCCTTCTTCCCCTCCTCCTCACCTTTGTTTCTCTTTTCCTTTTCTACTCCCATCATTCTCTCCCTAACCAGCAAACTTCCACCACACACACCCCCCACATACACACACAGAGGGTGTTGAGGTTATTCTTGGAAAGCAGCAGAGAGATGCCAACCTGTTGCCTCATTTGGACATGAGTTGGGGGGGGGGATAACACCTGGTGACCACTGACCACTTACTGTCTCACACACATTAACTCAGTGCTGATAAATAGGATGTGGTTTTTGGAAAGAGTGGGAAGGTTTGATATGGTGTGTGCATATGTGTGTGTGTGTGTGTGTGTGTGTGTGTGTGTGTGTGTGTGCACGTGTGTGCACGTGTGTGCGTGCGTGCGTGCGTGCGTGCATGTGTGTGTGTGTGTGTGTGTGTGTGTGTGTTGGGGGGATAACAGTAAAGAATACAACAGCATTGACTACCTTCTTTCATTGTTCCTATAATGTAAACCAGATTGTGTGTGTGTGTGTGTGCGGGGGGGCTTGGATAGATTACAGGACTTGTCTGTTCACCCCCGGTGGTGATCTGACTTCCTGCCTGCTACCCCTTTACACACAGAATAGCAGCAGGAAACAAGAGATGTGTGCTTCTGTGTGTACATGTGCAGTGTGCTTGTTATGACTGTTTGTGTGTATGTTTGTCTGCAGTGATCCATGTTCAGGGGTGGGTAAGGGGGTACTTAGATCTCATTTCTAGCAAAATATCAGCAAACTCCCACTAATTTTTCCCATGAAGCCGGGGGACAGACAACCAGACCCTGTATCCCACGCTGGAGAGGTTTACATTCAGCTTGCGGGGAACCTGCCTTGAGTTTCACAATCAACCACTTTCCCCATCGCACACACCAAATGTGACTTGGTAAGGGAGGTGATGATAGATTACAAGACAATAACACAGTCATGTACTGACTAGCTGCAGCACAGAAACGTGACTGGCCGGACCCAGGGAGGAGACCAGATGTGTTGTATGACAATAGACTGAACATACATAGAGTGTATATTTAGAAAAGAATGTCCATTGTAGCAGAAGGGGTATAGCTGGTAACAGTAATTAGGAGGTAGTCGGCGTTTGGCTGGTAATGACTGGGTTTCATAGAATGGGAGATCGCTGCAAAAACAAAATGGTGTGCCTCAGCAATCTAGTCCCAGGGGAAAGTACTTTAAGGTGAAGTCAAGTCAGTGTGAGTCTGTCGGTCCTCAGTACATCAGTAAATGTGTGTTATTTGTTACGCTAGAAGGCCATTGCCTTAACTCGGTTGGATCAAATCCATCCCCATAGATAGTCTGCATCACAGTTTTGCAGCCCTGAATTTTTTTTTTTTTTTGCTAAGTTGTTGAGGTTGTATGGACAACAAAAATGCATGTGGTATACATCCTCAAAAATATGTTTCGGGGCGTGTCCAGGTAATGTAGCAGTCTATTCTGTCCCCTACTAACATGAGATCTCTGGTTCGAATCCCGTGTTACCTCCAGCTTGGTTGGGCATCCCTACAAAAACTATTGGCCGTGTCTGTGGGTGGGAAGCCGGATGTGGGTATGTGTCCTGGTAGCTGCACTAGCACCTCCTCTGGTCGGTCGGGGTGCCTGTTCGGAGGGGGGGACTGGGGGGAAAAGCATGATCCTCCGATGACCTACATCCCCCTGGCAAAACTCCTCACTGTCAGGTGATAAGAAGCAGCTGGTGACTCCACCTGTATTAGAGGAGACGTGGTAGCCTACAGCCCTCCCCAAAATCGGCAGAGGGGGTAGATCAGCAACTGGGACGGCTTGGAAAATAGGATAATTGGCCAAGTACAATTGGGGAGAAAAAGAGGGAAAATCTTAAGAGGGGAAATATATATATATATATATATATATATATATTTCAGTGGTGTTTAGAACATTTTTTTTTGGAGTTGGGGGGGAGGTGGGTGCTGAACCAGCCCCTCATCTATCATCTATTTTTTTTCCCCCTACAACTTGTTATGTGCTTAAGAAATGAAATTCATTTATAAAACACGATGGATGGATGAATGGAACAATAGACTATATCCATTTGCTTTCCACTGTGGACAGTGACAGCAGTCCAGACTGTTGTATGAGACAGTGCAGTTGTCATACCACAGTGTATGGACTGTAGCAGTATGTAGTAAATGAGCAATGTGTATGTACTGTATGTATAAAGTATGTACACCTTACTACATTTGTACAGACAAAGCCCAGTGAAACACGTATCATTACCGTTGACCCATGTGGTGGGTTTCCAATGTGCAGTGATAGCCTGACTGATCCATAAGACTGATGCTGTGAACACACAACAACCTCTAAACTTTTGCTTACTGGGGAAAAAAACCCAACGTGTGTGCGTGTGTTTGTTTTTTGTTGGTGTTTGTGTGCATGTGTGTGTGGGGGGGGGGACAAAAGAGAGATAAACAGAGAGAACAATTTTCCATCCATCTCTTAGTCTGTCTGTTTGGCTCTACCTCCTTTCAGGATTCCTTTCCCAAATCTCCAGAACAACATGGAGGAGCTTTTGCGTGTGTGTGTCAAGTCAATTTTATTTGTATAGCCCAATATCACAAGTTACAAATTTGTCTCGAGGGGCTTTACAGCAATAAAACATCCTGTCCTTAGACCCTCACATTGGATAAGGAACAACTCCCTAAAAATAACCCTTTAACAGGGAGGAAAAAATACAAACGTTTGTAGTAAGAAACCTTAGGGAGAGCAACAGATGTGGGCGCTCTCTCCCAAGATGGACAGACATGCAATGGATGTTATGTGTACAGAATTAAACACAAGTCACAAAATACTGCATTGAAAGAGGATAACCAAATTATAATGGAATTATAAGATATATGAAGAATATGAGGAGGAGGATGCCAAGCAGTGTCCAGATGCCGCCAGAACAGCCCAGGACCTGAGTCACGTGACCACCATCACCATGTAGACTGGGAGGGGGACAGACTACACATGCACACAGGGGAGACTCACGTCACACCATTCACATACATGGGACAAGAGACAAGAAAACACATTAGTCGCACATCGGAGAGAGAGAAGGAAATAACATTGAAACAGGATAACAAAATTATATGGGTTTATAAGATATATAAAAAATGTGATGAGGAGGATACCAAGCAGCATCAAGGTGGTGACCACCATCACCATGGAAAACCGAGAGGAAGACAGACTACTCGTACATACGGGGGAGACTCACATCACACCAATCACATACACAGGAGAAGAGAAAAGAGAATATGTCATGCAGAGAGACAGAAAAGATATGTGAAAGAAGAGAACAGATGCAATAGTCAGTAATCTATGCTCTATAATCTCGTTGGCAGAACAGTGCTTGGTAAATACATTGAGACAGAAACCGATGCAGTGCAGTTCGTGAAGTACTCAATTTAAAGGCAACTAATTGTAGATTAAGGCAAAAAGACATGTTTTAAGTTTGGATTTAACGGACTCGACAGACTCTGATTGTCTGATGGCAGCAGGCAGGTAATTCCACAAGAACGGGGCCCAATAGAAAAAGGCCCTGTTACCAGCTGGCTTTGTTCTAACTTTAGGTACACACAGGAGCCTTGTATTTTGAGTGTGGAGAACTCGAGATGGAATGTATGGTTTAAGGACATCAGACAGGTATGATGGGGCAACTCCATGTAGAATTTTATAAGTCAGCAGAAGCACCTTGAAGTCTGATATGAAATGGATAGGTAGCCAATGCAGAGAGGCAAGAATTGATGTAATATGGTCAATTTTTTCTAGTTTGATTTTGGATTCTAGCTGCAGCATTTTGAACCATCTGAAGATTTTAGTACTAGCATGTGGCAGACCTGAAAACAGAATATTACAATAATCAAGTCTGGATGAAACAAATCCATGTATTAGAGTGTCTGCTTCAGACATGGAAATGAAAGACTGACTTTTAGCTATGTTACATAAGTAAAAAAAGGCAGTCTTGGTGATTTATTTAATGTGCTTATCAGATCAAACATAACATCAAGATTTTTTTTGGCTGCCACACTGTGTAATCACAGAGTTGTCGATTGTTATTGTTACTTGATCAAATTGCTGTCTGTGTCAAACAGGGCCAACGACCAATATCTCTGTTCTATCTGAATTTAAAAGCAGAAAATTTAGTGGCATCCAATTTTTCACAGCAGCCAAGCAGGCCTCTAAATTAATCATTTGAGTACGATCATCAGCCCTCATAGGAACATAGAGCTGAGTATCAATTGCACAGCAATGGAAATGTATTATGTGACTGCGTATAATTTGGTGAAGAGGTGAAATATAAAGAGAGAAAGGTAGAGGGCCAAGAACTGAGCCTTGAGGTATGTCATAATTCACATCAGAGAATTTTGACGTAAATTATTATAGCAGACACAATGTGTTCGCCCAGATAAGTAGGACTTAAGCCAAGAGAGAGTTAAGCCAGAGACACCAAAATTACAATTTAATCTGTCTAATAGCATACAGTGATCTATGGTGTCAAAAGCTGCACTGAGGTCAAGTAGCAGAAGCACAGAGGTGGAATCAGAGTACATAGCTAGTAGAAGATCGTTCTGACCACTCTGGTCAGAGCAGTTTCAGTGGAGTGACAGGCCCTGAAAGCTGATTGAACAAGTTCATATACATATATAGTTTTGATCTATAAGGGTCAAAAGTTGTTGATACACAACTTTCTCAAGTGCTTTAGAAACGAATGGAAGATTAGAGACTGGTCAATAGTTATTAAGATACCCTGTATCAAGGTACATTTTTTTAAGTAGAGGTCTGACCACAGCTGGTTTGAGACTGCTGGGAACAGTGCCAGTAGTAAGTGATAAATTAACAATGTTTTGCATTGTAGGTCCAAGGAAATACCAGAGGTCTTTAAAAGGTTTTGCTGGTAAAGGGTCAAGTCAGCAAGTAGGTGGTTTAGAAGTGAACATGAGCTTGGTCAAAGTATTAAGAGAGATACTCTCAAAAGCTGTATTAACAGGGACTATCAGTGACTCATTGTATAGATATGCGTTTGAAAAGACAGGATCTGCAGGAGTAGCAGCAGCTGAAGAACTAATTTTGTTTACGATCTCATCAAACTCATTGCAGAAAAAGTCTGGGAACTCATGGGCCGTGAATGGTGAGTAGTAGCTAATAGACGGCTGCTTTTTAGTAAATTTAGCTAAATTGTCAAAGGTGTGTGCACGCGCCCGCGTGCGTGTATGCATGCATGTGTGTGTGGGTGTGTGGGTGTGCGTGCATGCATGCGTGTGTGTGTGTGTGAGAGAGAGAGAGAGAGAGAGAGAGAGAGAGAGAGAGAGAGAGAGAGAGAGAGAGAGAGAGAGAGAGAGCATGCATGCTTCTTCTGTATGTGGGAGCCAGCAGTGCGACCAGTATCACATGACTGTGAGCTGTGAAAAAGGGAAGAGAGAGAAACATGCAAGGACAAAATGAGGAAAAAAATGTGAGGGAGAAACCACAAAAGAGAGAGAGAGAGGTACAGAGCGAAAGATGCAGAGAGAGCGAGAGTGAGAGAGAGAGTCATGGGAAACAGAGCCCGGTCTCACGCCTGTTTCTCGGGGAGTGTCTCTCCCAGTTAAATAACTGAGCTATTGTCTTTGGCATCTGTTGGGATACCTAAAACCCAAATCCCAAATTCTGCACAGGTCAACATTTTTGGATGCAACATGATCTTTATTGTTCTTTCCATGTTATCACTTTGAATCCAGAAACCTTGTTGTTTGGCAAGGCTGAGCTTTAGAGAGAACATTTACAGAACATGCTGATTCCCTTCTAAATACATTTTGGGGGGGAAAATTGATTTGCGTGATGTCTTCATTTCATCTTCATTCATCTTTGGTTGTCAACAGACGATCAAAACATGTTTGTTTCCCAGAAGAACATGAGCAGAACGTACGTAATGCGCCACTTTTGATAAACTTCATGATCAAATTGCTAAATAAATGACGTTAATATTTTTGTCACAGGTTTTCAGGTTGATCGGACACAGGTCACAGGATGGTTCGCTTAACTTAAAGGCTGAGCGCGCTTACTGTTGAAGGGCAATGGACACCAGCAGTTTGACCTCACAGCTAAGGTGGGCTAAGATGGATCTCTCTTATGTTTCACAACAATGCCCCCCCAACACACACACACACACACACACACACACACACACACACACACACACACACACACACACACACACACACACACACACACACTTGCTTTGCTTTAGGTTGTCCGTCGTGTCCGATGATGACAATCCTGCCTCTGTCACTTGTGAGTCTTCTTATGGCTGTAAAGCCCAATTCGCGATCCACAATGTCTGCCACAGACAGAACAGGTGAAATCACTGACTGGGGGTGTAGGTGTGGTACTGGCTTCATGTCTCTTCAGGTGTCTTCTGGTCCGTCGATCACCGCGGTCCTTCTCAAGGTTTTGCACCCCTTGTTGACAGAGCTGCCGCCAGATGGAGCGTTGGGCGGCAGTGTCTTCCAGCTGGCTCGGGTTCAGGCCGCACTTCTTTATGATGGTCTTCAGCTGGTCTTTGTACCGTTTTTTCTGGCCCCCTGCCAAGCGGCGGCCAAGATGTAACTGGCCATACAGCACTTTACGCGGTAAGCGCTCCTTTGGCATCCTGATGACGTGACCGAGCCATCGAAGTTGGTGCTGGGTGACGGTAGCCTCCATGCTGATGCAGTTGGTCTTGCGGAGTATTTCAGTATGGGGCACTCGGTCACGCCAGGTTATCCTCAGGATGCATTGTAGGCATCTGATGTGGAAGGCCTCAAGCATCCTGAGGTGGTGGCTGTACAGGGTCCACGCCTCACAGCTGTAGAGGAGAGTCGTGATGACAACTGCCAAGTAGACAGATATTTTGGTGTGGAGGTTGAGGTCTTTGTTTTGAAAGACCCTTCTCCTAAGTCTGCCAAAAGAGGATGACGCTTGTTTAATCCGGTTTTGCATCTCCCTGTCGATGCTGCAGTCGTCAGAGAGAAAGCTGCCTAGGTATTTGAAGGATTCCACTGTTGTAAGTGGTTTGTCGGAGATGTTGAAGGTTGGTGAATGAGATGGAGGAGTAGATGCCCACTGGCATACTACTTCAGTCTTTGTCACATTTATAGAGAGCCCCAGCCTACCATACGCCCTTGCAGCAGCAGCAAGGGTAGCTTGTAGTGCCTCGGGTGTGTGGGCCACAACTGCACAGTCATCTGCGTACTGTAACTCAATGATGTGCTCCGATGTCATTTTTGTGACCGCTTGGAGCCTACGGATGTTAAATAGGTTTCCATCTAGTCTGAAGTCCACAGTAACCCCACTGTCCTTCCTGATTTCCTTGTGGAGCAGCAATGTCACACACAGGAGGAAGATGTTAAAAAGAACTGGAGCAAGGATGCATCCCTGACGTACCCCGGTGCACACCCTGAAGGGCTCAGATTCCTGGCCTCCAATGGTCACACGTGCCATCATCCCCACGTGAAATCTTTGAAGGATGTTGACAAACTTTCGTGGACAGCCAAACTTCAGGAGGATGTTCCATAGGATGTCCCTGTTGACTGTGTCGAAAGCCTTTGACAGGTCGATGAAGGCTATGAAGAGGTTCTGATGTTGCTCCCTGCACTTCTCTTGGAGTTGCCGTGCTGTGAACACCATGTCCACAGTACTCCTATTCCTCCTAAACCCACACTGTGACTCAGGCAACAGCTCCTCTGAGATGTGTTTTACCAGCCTGTGTAACATGAGTTTGGCCAGGACTTTTCCAGCAACAGCCAGTAGTGAAATGCCACGGCTGTTGCCACAGAGGGACTTGTCTCCTTTGCCTTTATATATGGAGATGATGTTAGCATCCCTCCACTGCTGAGGGACAGTTTCGTTCTTCCATACGTGTGAGATGAACAGGAAAAGCGCACGGGTGCAGAGGTAGCCTCCCTGTTTAAAAATCTCTGCAGGGATACTGTCAGGGCCAGGGGTCTTGTTATTTTTCAGCGACCTAACTGCACAATGAACCTCTTCAAAGGTTGGTGGAAGGTCAAGGTCTTGGATGGTGGGGCGGACAGGTAGTTCATCCAAGATCGAGGGATCTGTTGGGGAGGGCTGGTTCAAAAGAGTCTCAAAATGTTCTGCCCATCTTTTTGTGATGAATTTCTGGTCCTTTATGAGGGTGGTACCATCATCAGACTTCAGGGGGGAGACAGAGCAGTTTCTTGGGCCGTAGATGGTTTTCACTGCATCATAAAAGTTGTGCATATCATTTCTATCGGCATGGGATTGTATTTCATTTGCCTTCGATATCCACCACTCATTCTGCAGGGCACGCAATTTTGACTGCACCTCTCTCCTGGATGCTTGCCATTGTTGCCGGAGTGTAGCTGATGTGGGATTGTTGAGGACAGCACTGTGTGCTTTATGCATGCCTTTGAGTATGGAAGTTATTGTGCCTGTGTTGTCATTGAACCAGTCCTGGTGTTTTCTGCTCTTGTAACCGATGGATTGGGATGCTGCCTTGTAGAGTCTGGAGCTCACGGAAGACCATTTCCTGTCAATGGAATCATCCATGCTCAAGAGAAGCTCAATGTCTTCCAGGTTTTCAGCCAGAGAGAGGCGGAGATTGTTCTGGACCTCAGCCTTTTCTAGCCGGGTTCAGTCAAGCCTCTTCTTTCCTGACCTTTGGAGACGAACAGCAGGGCGTACCTCCACCTGGAGCCTGGTCATGATGAGCCGGTGATCTGTCCAGCACTCAGCACCTCTCATTGCACGAGTGAGTAAGACGTCTTTTGTATCAGCACGTCTCACAATGATGTAGTCCAATAGGTGCCAATGTTTGGAGCGTGGGTGCATCCAGGATGTTTTGTGCTTGTTTTTTAATTGGAAGAGGGTGTTTGTGATGGTCAAGCCATGCTCAGCACAGAGGCTTAGGAGGCGCAGTCCATTTGCATTGACTTTCCCAATGCCATGCTCACCAATGACACCACTCCACACCTTGTTGTCTTTCCCCACTCTGGCATTGAAATCGCCCAGCAAAAAGATCTTGTCCTCCTTGGGTATATGACGGAGAGCCTCATCTAGTGACTGATAGAAGCGGTCCTTTACGTCATCCTCTGATGGCAGTGTTGGTGCATAGGCACCTAGGAGGGTGGCATAACGTTTCTTGGCCAGAGGGATCCTGAGCGACATGAGCCTTTCACTTATGCCAATCGGTGTTTCAGTGAGTCTTGGTAGGAGGCTGTTTTTTATTGCAAATCCCACACCATGCTGATGTTGTCCTCCTGCAGGGTATCCCTTCCAGAAGAAGGTGTAGGTGTCCTCCTTCAGGGAGCCTTCATCCAGGAACCTGGTTTCACTGAGTGCAGCAATGTCAATATTGTAGCGATTGAGTTCCGCTGCAATTAGTGCAGTCCTTCGCTGAGGTCTTTCGGCATTAACGTCCAGCAGAGTTCTTATGTTCCATGTTGCCAGTTTAAAGGGAATTATTTTCTTTTTTTTATTTCGACCGCAGAGTGGAATGTCCCGATAGGTGCGGTAGCCTATCCAGGATGTTTTGAGTGGGCAATGTTTAGGCCACCTTTTCTAGGCCCCTCCCCAGTTGGGGTGAGCAGTGTGGCTCCTAAATAGGGCTGCTCAGACACACAGGGGTCTGCCGAGAGCAGCTGCCACTCAAGCCCAGCTGCTGGCGACCATGAATAGCCCTGTGCCGCTGGCGTGCAGGGGTCTGATTAGGAGCTTCCAGTGCATTCATACCTGCTCCCGTCACCAGACACCCCATCGCCGCCAGACTTTGATCCATATTCCGGTTGCTGGTCTCACCGAGGCAGAGGTGGATACCTGCGCAAAGAGATTATTTACAGTGCCGCTGGGGGTGCGCATGTCCCAGCAGCACTTCTTCACTGTGAGAGGGTGGGATCTGGTGGCAAGGGGGGCCCAAGACGACCAGCACTCTTCCACAGCTGCAGGAGGCTGCCGGAGCTCCAGTCTGTCAGAGGACCGCCTATCGTGCGCCGCCATGCACATTGCTTTTCTCTCAGGGTGTGCTCCCCTAGCCTTTGTCGTCCTACACTTACCCACAAGGCAGTGGGACAGTGGTTGGTCAATTCCAGGGCGTATCCACTTCATATGGGCCTGCGCATTAGACCTCTGGGGACCACTGTAGCTCCGAGATCCCCTACAGTTTAGTCAGGGACCGCAAGGTACCCAGTTACCGTGTGTGGCCACGAGGAGGCACTGCAGGAGTCTTGGCGGTAGAGAGGCTATGTACCGGCAGGGGAGACTTACGCACTCGGCTCCTCTTTTCACCCCCACAAAGAGGGCTAGCCGGCGGCAGTAGCTGAGAGCAGAGAGTAGCAAGCAGAAGCAGCATGCAGCATGCACTAACTACAAGCACTACTACCCCAGTATTACTGCACTGACGCATCACACACGCCCTGTGCATCACACACACACACACACACACACACACACACACACACACACACACACACACACACACACACACACACACACACACACACACACACACACAGTGCTTATCCTCCGAACCTCTCAGTTTGCTCACATACTTGGAAAGAGAAGGAGGATAGGTTACAGAGAATCCCCTCTGAACTATGTCAAAACCTCCAGGTCAAATTCTTTGTATGTGCAACCTTAGCAGGCTAATAAATCCTTCTCAGTGTGACTGTCAAACTCGTGCATGATTAATTTGTGAACTACATCTTTTTTCCTTGGGACCACGGTGTTATTTTAAGGCTACATCAAGCCATCGGGTAATTTAAAACCATTAATTTAAATAATTGTGTAAATCACTCAGTACAACTCTGTTTTGATGTACATAGAAAATGCTTTTGAATCTAATACATGGGATCGCAGTGATTTTTAACCCTTCCGTCCTCCACCTGCTTCACTCACAATTGATAACTCATGTGAGGCACTGGCAAGAATGATCATTAGACGGATGAAAATGACTTGCCATTGATAAATCCGATAAGTCTCTTACATAGCATGGACTTTCCATTTAAGCTTCCTCCACAGCATTGTGTGATGGGAACAATTGTGTTCCTGTTTCAACACTACGACAGCCATTCTCTTTGAGCACTACTCCTCCACTCAGGTCTCCTGAGATCTACAGGTGTGCTACAGGGAGCAGACAGTCCCCAGGGCCCTGGCTGCAGGGGGCCAATTGTCCTCAAGGACCTTATAACACTCGACCTGCTTATTGTCAACAAATAGCATGTGTGTGTGTGTGTGTGTGTGTGTGTGTGTGTGTGTGTGTGTGTGTGTGTGTGTGTGTGTGTGTGTGTGTGTGTGTGTGTGTGTGTGTGTGTGTGTGTGTGTGTGTGTGTGTGTGTGTGTGTGTGTGTGTGTGTGTTTTGGTGGGCAGGGTTATCCCAAAAGCATCCACACTAACATGGATGAAGTCAAGAATTCGAAAATCTTTTTCTCTCAGTTGCCCTCCATTCGCGCTAAGCGAGCATTTTAACCACACTTCAAAAACTTTCCAAAAAGAAAAGAAAAGAAAAAACACACAAAAAAACACTCTCCAAAGTGGATAGAATGGAAATGACCATGTTTTGGAGTGGACATGCAAAACTGGAGCTATAGAAAACACTGGCATATGATTATCATGCGACCACGGGTAAAGCTGCTGGCTCAAGTCGCGCGCCAATGCTCAACAAAGACTTCACAGTTTGTCTGTTGTTTCAGCGTGGATAAGTAATTTTTCAAAAGACATTCAAAAAATTTGCTGCCTCTTTATTTTTAATTTAATTTAATTTTAATTTTTAATGTCATTTTCATTATTATTATTATTATTATTGCTATTATTGTTATTATTATTATTATTATTATTATCAATGTTGTGGTTGTTATTGAAAAAGTCTCAGGGGCATCTGGGTAGTGTATTGGTCTATTCCATTGCCTACCAACACAGGGATCGCTGGTTTGAATCCCCATGTTACCTCCTGCTTGGTTGGGCATCCCTACAGACACAACTGGCCGTGTCTGCGGGCGGGAAGCCAGATGTGGGTATGTGTCCTGGTCACTGCACTAGCGCCTCCTCTGGTCAGTCGGGGCGCCTGTTCGGGGGGGGAAGGGGAACTGGTGGGAATAGCGTGATCCTATCACACACTACGTCCCCCTGGCAAAACTCCTCTCTGTCAGGTGAAAAGAAGTGGCTGGCGACTCCACATGTATTGGAGGAGGCATGTGGTAGTCTGCAGCCCTCCCCAGATTGGCAGAGGGGGTGGAGCAGTGATTGGGATGGCTTGGAAGAGTGAGATAATTGGCCGGATACAATTGGGGGGAAAAGGGGGGGGTCTCAGTCATGTGAGAGTGTTACTAATGTCCTTGTGTGGCGTCTACATTCATCTGTAAGATCAGTTGCCAAGCTGTCTGTCACACAGGCCCTTGGGGGACTCAGTCTGACAGTCATCTCTCATACTTTGGTTTGCTTGAGGTGTAGGACTTATTGTTATGACGCTGTAACAACTGGTTTGCTTAGCAGAAGTTTATGATCTCTGTTTCCGTGAAACTGCGTGCGAGTGCACGTGAAGATGCAAGTGCAGGCACACATGGTCCTACCAGATATATTTATGGTAATTCGGTGACCAGTGCAGCCTTGGCACGGCACAACAGATAAGTTGCTGTGATTTCCCCCGTTGTTGATTAGCCATTTATGACTCCGAGGAGGCCCTATGGCATGTAAGCAAAGGAGTTGTGTAAGGTCACGTACCCGCGTTCTCACTTGTGCAGCTTGCAAAGCGTAACAGGTAGGACTTTCTCTTGCTCTCCCTCCTCTCCTCTCCTTCCCCTCCATCTCCAAGGAGAAGACTCTCTATGTGTGTCTGGCTATGGCACGCTGACCAGACAGACTGACAACCCAGTGTACTGTAAACCACATACCAGCCCATCTGACGGCAGGTCAGCAGGTTTGCAGATGGAGTCTTTACTGTGTGTGTGTGTGTGTGTGTGTGTGTGTGTGTGTGTGTGTGTGTGTGTGTGTGTGTGTGTGTGTGTGTGTGAGAGAGAGAGCGAGGGGAGAGAGAGAGAGAGAGAGAGAGAGAGAGAGAGAGAGAGAGAGAGAGAGAGAGAGAGAGAGAGAGAGAGAGAGAGAGAGAAAGTGAGAGAAAGTGAGAGAGAGGGCGCGAGAGAGTGCATATGTGTGTCGTATTTGTACCTCTGTGTATGTAAGTGTGTGTGTTTTAACCCAAAACCTGGCTCAGCCTTACTATATGTCGGCCAGAAATGCAAAGCTCCTTGCCACAGGCAGGCCAGAGGTCTAGCTTTAAATAAAACCCTTTTAAAGTCTCTCTCTGTCTGTGAACACCAAATATAGATCCCCAACCCCGAGACAGATCATCCACTTTAAGTCTTGGACCATAAACCACATTAGTCCAGACCCTGACTGACATCACAGCATCTACGTGCATGAAATACTCCGACTAAATCATCATTTATTAAGTCTTACATACACCAACAGCTGCCTAATATTAGCATGTAAAATTCTTCTCAGGACTTTGAGGATCTTGATAAAATCAAGCTGCATGTACAACATTCTCTCTTTTGTGGCAGTTTTTGCTTTATTAGACAGGCAAGTGGAGAGAAACAAGAAATAAAAGATCACATAAGGTTAAGTCAGTTCATCTTTATACAACGTTTATTGAGAGAGAAATGTTTCATCCTTCATCCAAGAGACCTCTTCGGTCTAAACTGACTGCAGGTATCCCCACCCTTATAAACAATACAGTGGCATAACGACCGAAACCAACGATCAGTTTCATATGCTAATTGCCATGACAATTAACTAGAGTTATAATGGCCATGTGTACTTTTTTTTAATATACTTTAATGATCCTCATAGGGAAATTCCGCTCTGCATTTAACCCATCCTAGCTGTGTAGCTAGGAGCAGTGAGCAGCCACCATGCAGCACCCAAGGACCAACTCCAGTTCGTCTTGCCATGCCTCAGTCAGGGGCATTAACCCTAACATGAGTGTCTTTAAATGGTGGGGGAAACCGGAGCACCTGCAGAAAACCCACCGCAGACACGGGGGAGAACATGCAAACGCCACACAGAGGACGACCCCAAGGTTGGACAACCCCGGGGTTCAAACCCAGGACCTTCTTGCTGTGAGGCAACAGCGCTAACCACTGGGCCACCGGCTCCCCAATTATTCACAGGGGATTTAGGAATGGTTGCAATCACAGCATTGTAAGATGGTGACAGATGTACCCTTAGCCCCCCCTTCGGTTCAAGGGTGGTCGTTCCCTCTTCACATAGTTTGCCTCTTTGACTCCCCGTTCAAACCAGCGTTCCTCCCTACCAAGGATGTGCACATCCTCATCATGAAAGAGTGGCCACTGGCCTGTAGATGGATGTAGACTGCAGAGTCTTGACCTGATGTGTTAGCTCTTCTGTGTTGTGTCATCCTCTTGGCCAGTGTCTGTTTGGTTTCCCCGATGTACAAGTCAAGGTAATCCTCCTTGTACTTAACAGCATACACTATATTGCTCTGTTTGTGCCAGGGGACCCGATCCTTGGGGTGGACCAATTTCTGGCACAGCGTTTTTTGGGGTTTGAATAGCAACTGAGACGCGGTGTTTGGAAAATATACGTCTCAACTGTTGCGACACTCCCGCCACATTTGGACTCACCACTGGTTTATGCTTGGGCAGCTGTTGTCCTTCTCTCTTCGATCGGCTGGTGCACTGTTTGGGTATCTTCCTGGCTTTGAGAAACGTCAAGTTAGGACAACCACACTTAGCTGGGGCCTGTTTAATGTGGGATTTCTCCCCTCCCCAGGCTGCTGTGTTGGTTTACGAGGGTGGGGATACCTGAAGTCAGACTGAATAGGTCATTTAGATGAGTGGGGAAACATTTCTCTCAATAAACGTTCTGTCCAGATGAACTGTTTCAACTTTCTGTGATTTTCTCTCCTGGATTATTGAGCATGCATAAAGACAAGAAGTAAACGAGACAGTGAGAGAGCAAAGGGCCTGAGCTGTATTCTAAATTGACTCTGCAATGAGGCCTGAGTGCACATGGTGCAGTCTCATTTGGTCTAGCAACTAAGAGGCAACATTTTCATTATTCGTTATAAAAATGTTTGTCAGATGTGAGAGGATCATTCAGTCTTCCAGCAGTAAGCAGCTGACCTGGGATCTGCTGTCACCACTGACGTACCGTTTTCCTCACTACTCACAACTTGTAATACTAAAAGCAAGCAAAACCACATGAACCATGTTTTAACATGCACTAGAAGTATGCCGTTTTAGAATAAAGGTTTTTCATATGAGAAATGAAAGATGTTGTTGAGTCGGTTTAGTGGCAAGCATGCTCATCGCCTGTAAGTGCACTTAAAAATGAAACTCCTTCTACCTAAGTGAGTCATCACCATAATTGCCTTCAGAGAAAAGGGCAATCAATGAGTTTGTGTTACTAACAAATACCATCTGCATAAAAAGGAGAATATTGTTTGCACTGCATTGCTGACATCCATTACAATCGATCAGCCTCTATTAGCGGAGCAGAGATCGATGAGAGATTGTCAGTTAGTCAGAAGATCTGGAGGATGCTAATGCCAATGCTGTTACCCAGTTAGTTTGCCAGTCAACCATATACCATACTACCAACCTCTGATATGATCTATTCTATTCTATTCTATTCTATTCTATTCTATTCTATTGCAATATATTCTTCAGTAAACTATTGCTCATACATGCATTGGACTTGGAATAAAGTGTTGATAGTATGTGAACAGGTGCAGCTAATGGATGCGGCTGCTTGTTGTGATGGACATTGTTTTACAGAGCTCAGGTGGTTTAAGTTCCTCTATGCAATCAGGGGAAGCAGTGTATTCCTCCCTACCAGCATATCAGACTCATCTCTCGCATCATGGCAGGAAACAGCACAGGGTAATAGATGTTTATATGACAACACAACTGCTACGTCAGCTGAGGGCTGCTGTGTTTGATTCCTTTCCCATGGCAGAATGTGTTTGCCTATGTGTGTGTTTTCATGTTGTGATGCTGAGACATTGTTGTGTCAACATGAGAGAGGCATGTGGGTGGGGTCTGTTTCGATTGACAGCTCTGATTTCTCCTCTTGACCCATGCGTAAACCTAACGAACAAGACCCCATCCCGTCCTGTCCTCTCTTTCTCTCTCTCTCGCTCTCTCTCTCTACCTCTCCCTCCTGCTCTCTTTCTTTCACTGACTGTCCTCTCACATCTTCCCGTGCCTCCTTCCATTGGTCCACGGAGAACTGCTCACTCTTTTAGTCATCCAATCCCACGGCTGTTTGAGGGGAGAGGGGTGAGCTCATGGGCTGATTAGTCACCAGTCCCATGAGATCATACACTCATCCAGGACGCTCCCCCCTGCTTCTCCCTCCTCTTCCTTGATTTTCTTTCCCGCTCATTGCTCCTTACTGGAAAGATATCAGGTGATCCATGAGAGGGACAGCCAGGGAGAGCACCGCCGTATGTGTGTGTGTGTGTGTGTGTGTGTGTGTGTGTGTGTGTGTGTGTGTGTGTGTGTGTGTGTGTGTGTGTGTGTGTGTGTGTGTGTGTGTGTGCGTGCATATGACATCATATTGTCTTATCTCTCTAGCTGATGTCAGACTTGAATTTCTAGTGCTGAGCTCATCAAGAGAGAAAGAGAGAGAGAAAGTGAGCGAATATATGGAAATGTACAAAACCTGGATGTGTGTGTGTGTGTGTGTGTGTGTGTGTGTGTGTGTGTGTGTGTGTGTGTGTGTGTGTGTGTGTGTGTGTGTGTGTGTGTGTGTGTGTGTGTGTGTGTGTGTGTGTGTGTGAAACTCTGTGTACCACAAACAGAAACATACTCATAAAGGCTCATCAAATCCTTATCTGCCTTATATGGACACAGACGAACTACACAACAAAATAATATTCACAAGGTTGAAAGCATTAAGCCTCTGTGTGTGTGTGTGTGTGTGTGTGTGTGTGTGTGTGTGTGTGTGTGTGTGTGTGTGTGTGTGTGTGTGTGTGTGTGTGTGTGTGTGTGTGTGTGTGTGTGTGAGTGTGAGTGTGTAGGGGGATTCCCTCACAGAAATAGTAGTGACTTTGGTCTCAACAACGTGGGTGTAAGCCAACTAATAATGCCAGAAGTGACTCAGAACATTGCCTGGAATGAAAAAAGAGGGAAAAAGAAAACTATTGAGAAAACAATTGCTCCCTTGCAGAGAGGAGGAGGAGGAGAGTGGCTTGGTGACTTGAGGGGTGGGGGTGGGAGTTCCCATCAGTCGAGAGAGCGCTTGTTTCATTGCCATGACCTACAAGGCTCTGCTGATCGCCCCAGGATGAAATAATATGCCTGTGTTCTCTTCTTTGCAGAAGGTGATGTGACCATTGTTTCCCACTGGCAAGGGAGCCCATTCAATCAACCCTGGGATAGCGTCATTGGCTAGGAAACTCCTACTACAGCACTCTGGGGCTGAGTCAGAGGGCTCATGGTGGGCTGGTGGGTCGCTGAAGCCTGAACAGAGCTCTGTTGGAGAGTTGGGCCGGTACGCCAGTCAGAGTCATGTTTGACACCTTCAGGGTCACCAAGATGGACAGAGCTGGTCGACACATCGTTTAATGGGAAATTTTTTGAATTATTTAGACCAGCTACATGAAATGTTGTGGTTGACTGTGTTTACCTGCGTATTAATATTAAAAACGTCATGTAATCACTACATTTGTAAAACAGTGCCCCAGAATTTTTCGCAATGTTTTCTTATTCCATTAAGTGGAAATAGAGCATCGTGCTTGAGCTAGGTAAGATGCATGGATTGATATGCAGGTACGAGCACTGGAATAAAGCCACTGGAAAACCTGTCTTTGAAAACTTAATACCTTTTCAATAAATTTACTATAAATCACAAATCTACCCTCATCCTCATCTACCCTGGTAGAGCTAGCGTTGGATCAGCTGGGGGAGCCTGGTGTGTTTTATATGGTGGGCCCAGGGACCACAGCCCTGCCTGGAGCTGCACCTGAGGAAGAAACACAGAGGGAGCTCTGACAGGACATGGAAGCGGGGCAGGCTAAGCTAACTGCTAGCCCATGCAGACTGGCAGTTCCGACAGTCACCCTGACATTCGCGCTCTTGGACAGTGATTTTTTTTTTTTTTTTGGATATGTAGGACCTGGGTTGGGGCAGATTACTTTGAAATGTAGTCAGTTATAGTCAGTTACTGAATACAAATTACATGGCAATTTTTATAATCAGTAATGTAATCCATTGGATTGCAAAAATAATGTAATCTAATCTAAAATACTTTTGGATTACTTTTGGATTACTTCAAAATCAAACATTGAAAATATTGCACCGTATACTTAAAAAATGGATATAACCACAACATTTTGAGTTCCACAAATTTACTCTTTAAATCTCTAAACATCAAAAGCATTTTCAATGCAAATAAAATGCATTTATCATATTCAGCATTTACCAAACAAAAAAAAAGCATTTCTTGTAACTCTTGTTACAAGACTTGTGCAAGAGAAGCTCTTACTCAAAAATCTTTCTTTCATTTCAAATGTAAATAAAAAGGCATGAATACTCCATTATCATTATCTATAAATCAATGAAACTGAAGACAAGGGAATTTACTTTGGTTTGGGAAATATTATTCACAAGTTGTTCAATCCTTGCTTATTTCATGAGTTAATCTGCTAGGTCCTGAAGTCTCTGTTTCAGCCCTCTGTGTGCTCTTCACAAATTTCCCAGTGTAGAGGAGCTCAAGCAGGAGTCGTGACAATATTGGGCAACACTATGCATGGCAAGATCAATATTTTCAAAATCCAATATCCATATTTTTTCATCTTTACTAGGTATCATATGTTACCTAATGGGCTACGGCATAACTACCATTATCAATACTGATGTGGCAGACGCAAATGTGCTTATGAGCACTGAAATAGTTTTAAACAACATTATTTATCAAAAAGCTAAACCCATCTGTTTACTAACGTTAGCTAAGTGAGAGGGAAACTTACCTCGACGTGTTTCTTCAGGTTTGAAGGTGATGTCTTTACTGATGACAGCACCTGTATTTTAGGTTTGCACAAATTGCAATCGACGTAATTGTTGTTGTTGTGCACATTTTTAACTGAAAGTGATGGTGATATTGCCAGGGATAGAATGCTAGTTTTGGTGCTGATGGACCGCTGCTGCTTGCACCCTCCATCTTGACTCAACGTGCGAACATAATGGTTCTGCCAGTTGCATACAAGAAACAAGCCAGGCCATTGGTTGAGTATTGACCTCTAGTGGGTATACAGACAGAGCTGCTTGGATTCCCTCCACATGTATGTCATACCTTTTCACGAGTCAATAGCATTGCTTATTTTTTTTTTAAATCGTGATTTTAAAATTGCCACATTGTAAAGACATAATCAAAATGTAATCAAGTAATCCTTGACAATGTAACTATAATCCAATTACACATTTTTTCAAGTGTAATCTGATCTGATTATAGTTACTTTTTGTAATCTGATTATGTAATCCAGATTACATGTAATCCGTTCCTACCCAACCCTGTGTAGGACATATGTGTTTTTGTAGATGGTTTTTTTTTTGTAGTTTGGATATATGTGTTCTTGTAGTTTGGATATGTGTTTTTGTCTTTGTGTTGCACTGCTGTGGGCTGGGGGAAACGGCATTTCATTCCATTTCATGTGTGCAGGTGCGTGGAATGAAATGAAAAATAAATGTTCCTGATTCCTGATCCACAGACCCATATTTAGAGCTTAATCATGTTAGAAATATCAAACCAAAATATGTTTAACATGAAGTGTTAGTGATGATGTATTTGGTACTTTTTCTTTGAATGGTGTGATTTGTGCAATAGTTTCATAGTATCCAAACAAGTCTTTCCCGCGAAAATCTATTTCTGTGTGACCTGGTGGTGGGTGGGTGGGTTCCTGCTTATCTGTCAAGTCAGAGTTCCCTGTGAACTGAACAGGAAGAGGAAGCAGCATTTATGTTCTTTTCTCTCAAAGAGAAAACTTTGTCCTGATGATAAATACAAGGCAGCAATGCATTCAAATACACAGACACACAAAAATGCACACACGCACGCACACACACACACACACACACACACACACACACACACACACACACACACACACACACACACACAAATAAGCCCCTGTGACAGGAAACACAAAAACATCACGGAGAAAGACCGGTAGTGACAAGGATGTGGGTGTGTAGGCATGTTTGTGAGAGTGTGTGTGCATGTGCATGTGTGTCTGTGCTCGTGAGTGGCTGTGGTTGGGGGTAATCATGGTCAGATGACATTTCTGCCTAAAAAATAAAGTGACAAAAAGAATACAGCTGTATCACATGGCTGCCGGGTGTGTTCGTGTGAATGTGTATATGTGTGTGGGGAGAGGGAAAGATAAACACATTGTACAATTACACACAGAGACACACACTTGCTTTAGTGCACACATGACAGTAGGTTTTAAAGAGACTTAATAAACCAGATGTCTTTACAGCACGAGATCTGCAGGAAACACAGCTCACATGAGGAGCTTGTCTATGAGCTTAAGCAACTCACACATTCATACTTACAAATGTGCATGTGTGCACACACACCCATACACATGCACATACACACACACACACACACACACACACACACACACACACACACACACACACACACACACACACACACACACACACACACACCCCATCCATCCAGAACTACAGCAAGGTTCTGATTTGGGCTCTACAGAGTTTCTTCAGGTTACCATCAAGCATGTGTGTGTGCATGTGCACACGTGTGTGTGTGCACCCTGCATGTGCATAGAGGTACATGTGTGTGTCTGTGTATTTTAGGCTAAGTTAATAACAGGAAAGCCCTATCTTTGCAAAGGCTCCAAACGTCTCTCTGACAGGGAAGGCCTGTCTGATACTGACACACATCACACAGACCCTCGGCGGGACTGGAGGTGTGGCGTCAGCGTGCAGGGCGGACAGAGTGGGGGTAGGGTGAGGCACTAAATACCCAAATTACCTTCGAGGAAAACTCCCACCACAGTTATCCCTTAAGGGACCAGGAAGGTCATGTGTGGCGCCAAGACTTTTGCTAAATCCATTCCTCCACCCTCCCTCTCTCTCATTCTTTCTGACTCTCCATCCATTTCACAGGAGTAAACACAGTTGACTGTATATGTGTTTGTGTGCATCCTCATGGGAGTTTGCATTGCATTTCAGTCATGTAGCTGCAGCTCTTATCAAGTGAGACTCACAATCATCACGGTAGAATTGGCCACAGTCACCAACGTGACAAGCAAGAATAATTAGGTCAAAGGTCAGAGCCACAGGACCCTGATGGAACAAATGTCCCTGTCACCCAAGAATGATCATGGAAGACATAAGTGACAGGGAGAGAGAGATGAGTTGGTTGTGTATGTTTGAGCATGTTTTCTTATTTAAACACACAACACACACACGCAACACACCATATGTGTGCGTTGTGTGTGTGTGTGTGTGTGTGTGTGTGTGTGTGTGTGTGTGTGTGTGTGTGTGTGTGTGTGTGTGTGTGTGTGTGTGTGTGTGTGTGTGTGTGTGTGTGTGTGTTGTGCACAGCCCATAGTACATGTTGTCAGTAGCACTATCGGCCTTATGCAACGGGCAGACGTCAGCCTGCGTTCTTGTTGTCTGAGAGGAGGCCTTAGCTGTGATGTGTTTTGTTTGGATGAACTTTCAGGTTACCTCAACCCACCACCAACAACAGATCTTAAATCAATGTGGATAAGGGAGTAGAGAAACTCCAGAGGATGTTCTACCTGCATGCATCCACCCATTATCCAAGCCGCTGATCCCAACCAGGGTTGCGGGGATACTGGAGCCTATCCCAGCAGTCATTGGGCGGCAGGGGGGGAGACACCCCGGACAGGCTGCCAGGTCATCACAGGGCCGACACACACACACACACATACACACACACACACACACACACACACACACACACACACACACACACACACACACACACACACACACACACACACACACACACACACACACATTCACACATTCACACCAAGGGACAATTTAGTATGGCCGATTCAGCTGACCTACATGTCTTTGGACTGTGAGAAGAAACCGGAGCACCCGGAGGAAACCCACGCAGACACGGGGAGAACATGCAAACGCCACACAGAGGACGACCTGGGATGACCCCCAAGGTTGGACTAAAGCGGAGCTCAAACCCAGGACCTTCTTGCTGTAAGGCAACCGCGCTAACCACTGCGCCATCGTTCTGCCCATTTCTACTTGCAATCAAATTATATTTTTGTAGTATGTGTGTGTTTGAGAGAGTATTCATGTTCAGCAATAAATATTTAAAAGTCCTTAATCATTTATACTTTTTCTGAATAGGATTACATTTTCGCTGACAAGTAACATGGTAGCATGCTGCCAGCATGTCACTGACAGAGAAAACGTTTTAGCTTCTCGTTTTTTTGTTTCTTTGTTTTTCCTGCCCTTTCAGAGAATTATGCAATCGTGACGGGGTCTCAAACATGGGTCCTTGCCGAATGGAAAACACTGCCCTTGATCACGGCATGTTTTCCACCCTGCTGTTTCCATAAGGCTTTTTTTCTTGTCAGTCTATTGATTGGCTGAATGTTGTTGTCTGTCAGGTCGCCTATCAAGTCAAGGACTTTCATGGAGTGGTGGAGTTGAGCTAAGTCCTTGTTTCGCTTATTGAAAATTATAAAAAAAAAATATTGAAAATTATTAGAATATCAAAATTATTAAATTATGATTATTATTATATTATGTTATATATTAATGTATTATATTATTAATTATTATATAATTGTTATCTAATAATAATCATTATTCTTATTATTAAATTATTATATTAAAATGATCAAAATAATATTAAAATTATTAAAAATTACTATAGATTTTATTAAAAAGTCCTTGTTTTTCTTATTAGTTCACTGACTTCTCTGACTTAACCTTATTGCGCTGCAAGAAGACTTTCTACTGCCTGCACCCTAAAGAGTAAAGGACGTTCAACAACCATACAAGGGTTCCTCGAGTCACATCCGCAGGAGAACCTCAGAGGGTTCCTTCAACTGTATCACCACCAGTCACTAACATAACATGCGACTAGCTAGAGAAACCATTTTAAGCCCTTTCTTTTCTACATGAAGAACCTTAAGCTGCTGGTTCACTCCTCATAGATCTCAGGAGAACTCCTGCTGAACTCTGTTTTCTAGTAGACTCAAAATCTGCCTCTGTTGATCTATCTCTCAATCACACACACACACACACACACACACACACACACACACACACACACACACACACACACACACACACACACGCATATATATATATATATATATATATATATATATATATGCATGCATACTTTTTTTTTTGAACAAGGTGGACAAACAGTTGGGCTCTGAAGTAAGTCTGATCTCTGTGTTGTGTTGTGTGTGTGTGTGTGTGTGTGTGTGTGTATACCTTTTGTCTGAGCTGCAGACCATACCATGTTCTGAATGGGGACGGTGCTCACAATGTGCAAAGAAGTCTTGATTAAACCAGAAAACATGGATTAATTAAGCTCTTAACATACTCACATGAACACGCACACATTCAAACACGCATAAACACACAGGCATATGCATCACATGATGACACTGTGTAGAATACTTGCAATCTGCAGTTCATCGTGCACGTTTAAACTGGCAGATACATGTACCTTGCCCCTCTCAACAAACAATCAAAGACGCAAACACAAACATGCACATATAAAAGCTAGCATACCCTTGCGCAACATTCTTGTAGGAGTTTATGCATGTGCAAGGTTGAGCTTCACAGAGGTCTTATATAATTTAACAGAGGAAAATGTGTTTTCTCTGCAGAACCGATGGCTCTTATCATTTAGGTTTTCTATGAGGTGTTCTGCTTTGCATGGCGTGGAATGTCATCGGCGCTGGCCTGGGAAAAGGCATATATTTTAGGGCAGTAAATTGAATCATGTGACACTGTCCTAATACCCTGCAATATCCGCACCACTCGTTAGGTTGCCTTCATATGTGCATGTTTCTGTGCATGTGTGTGTGTGTGTCAGACAGTATGAATTAATTCACAATGAAATCATACATGACCTTAATTAAACTCAGCATTTGATTGTATATGCAACAATATTGAGTCCAGTGTGAGTTTATGTGAGTGTGTGGTCTTGAGTACATCTTATCATATTTTATCACCTGTGAGAGGAAATCATATCTAGTTACCTAATCATGGCTACCAATACAATGTTCAGGAAGGATAGCAAGACTGACCTTATGCAACACACACACACACATACACACGAACACACACACACACACACACACACACACACACACACACACACACACACACACACACACACACACACACACATAGGCAATCCTGGTTTTTCCTAATTTGTGAGTGAAGTTACCTTGATACATATTGGGTTCCAGTCTTTTTCTTCTTCTTCTTCTTCTTCTTCTTCTTCTTCTTCTTCTTCTTCTTCTTCTTCTTCTTCTTCTTCTTCTTCTTCTTCTTCTTCTTCTTCTTCTTCTTCTTTCGGCTTGGTCCCTATTTCTCAGGAGTCGCCACAGCAGATTTTATAGTTGTCATCGGTACCCTGTGAGGGCACAGCACCAATGGCAGCCGTTGTTAACCCGGCCCTCAACCAATACGGTATGGTCTTGTGTCTGTGAATGTTCTCATTCATCCAGGTCATGGTTATCCAAAGGAATTGAATCGAGTGCAACTGGACTTGGTATGGTCTTGTCAACCCACATACTGATTTGGCAAAATTTTATGTCGGATACCCTTCCTGACACAGCCACTAACCCTGTGGACATATTGGGTTCCAGTAAACCCACACAATTCACAGAGACCCCCAAAAAACTGATAACATACAGTAGACAATACACACAACACACTTAAACATTAAATAAATCCAAGGGGCGATTTAGATTTTATGGGGAAAGTTTTCTCAAAACAAGATTATTTCATAAAGGGCCTATGAAATACAACTTAAGATGCTCTGTCAAATCACCATTGCTCAAATCCAGCCAATATTTTGGTGTGTTTTCCAGTACCAGACGTACACATCAGTCTCTGACCCTTAGTGTTACAATATCGCTCCAGCTCTAAATAAGTCCAAGGATGAGAGTACTGAGCCTGTACCACAGGAAAAGAGTAAATACTGTGATTCATCACAGGTGTATGAGTTTAGAAATGGGTTAACTATAACTCAGGTTAAAATACTTGCTGGAGTCTGTTGCCATCTAAGCATAAAAAGGGTGGGCTATCAGTCTGCCAGAGACCATTTCTAAGAAAAGCGACATATGCAATGCGGGAAAGGTTCACCAGAAAAAAGAAAAAAAAGTGGGCCATGGCATTCTTCAGAAGTGAGCTCACACACACACACACGCACACGCGCACACACACACAAACATACACACAAAGAGTCGGAGGCCAGGTGGAGTTCCTAGAAGTGTGCAGAGTCCTTGGTTGTTGGGTGGGCCTTGTGAGGGTTCTGGAGAAGACAGCCCAGGCATTGAGCTGATGGGAGGAATGGAGGAAAGGAGTAGGCCTTGCAGCATTTCTAGGAAAAGCCTGAGGTAGGGGGCTGGGACAGGAGCGGGGGAGAAGAGTGGTGTCTCCTTGCACATTGGAAAGTTATTACAGACGGGGCCTTGTGTGTGTGCCTGTTCCTCTGTTTTTGGATGAGTGTGTTTGTGTGTGTGTGTGTGTGTGTGTGTGTGTGTGTGTGTGTGTGTGCGCGCACGTGTGTGTGTGGGGGGGCAGTATGCACACAAGGGCACATATACATGCTAGCAGGATGTGTGCACATGGTTGCATATGTGTGTATGCAGGAATGCATGCTATGTGTTTTGGCTTTGCTATGTTGCTGCACTCAGATGCAGTTCCCTGGGTCTTTAGATCTGTCATTCACATGAGGATCAGCGGCTCAAATCCCTGCGTTATCTCCGGCTTGGTCGAGCGTCCCTACAGACACAATCGGCCATGTCTGCAGGGTGGGAAGCTGGATGTGGGTATGTGTCCTGGTCACTGCACTAGCGCCTCCTCTGGTCAGTCGGGCGCCTGTTCGGGGGGAAGGGGACCTGGGGGGAATAGCGTGATCCTCCCATGGGCTACGTCCCCCCAGCGAAACTCCTCACTGCCAGGTGAAAAGAAGCGGCTGACAACTCCTCATGTATTGGAGGAGGCATGTGGTAGTCTGCAGCCCTTCCAGGATCGTCAGAGAGGGTGGAGCAGTGACTGGCACTGCTTGGAAGAGTGGGGTAATTGGCCAAGTACAATTGGAAAAAAAAGGGGGGGGGGTAAAAAACAAAAAACAAAAAAAAAGATCTGTCATTCACACTCAGGTTAAATTTGAACTCAGCTGCATCAAACTGATTTATGGGACACTGAACATAGTTCACTTATTTCAACTGTTCCTGTGAACTTTCCTAACTTTTGCTTCTATACACATTGCTTTCAATGATTGACCCAATTCACCATACTTCACACATCTGCTTGAGTCTGCGTATCGAGCAGCCAGTGGAGATAAGTAATTCCATTTGTCAACAAAGAACATTTTTATCGGTGGTGCATGTGTAAACACCTCCCTTACACGTCGCATATACAGTTCTGCAGAACTTGTTGTATGAGGGTTAATATTGGGATCATATGCCCATGGCAACGTTTTCCCTCATTAATGATTTAACAGTGAATTTTGAAGCCAGACTGAAACACCTGTCAGCAGACAATAGACAGTGTTGCTGTGAAGTCCTTTTGGGATGCCTCCTATTCAGAGCCTCTTTGCTGATAAGGATCACTATGTCTACATTGCATATGAAGGAGGAGTGTTTGTTTATGGTTGTCCAGATTTATTTTCTATGGAAGTAATGAAAGGACTCAGCCAGCGTGGGCTCAGCCTTAGAGATAGGGTGAGGAGCTCAGACATCTGGAGGGAGCTCGGAGTAGAGCCGCTGCTCCTTCACGTCGAAAGGAGCCAGTCTGAGGTGGTCCGGGCGTCTGATTAGGATGCCCCCTGGGCACCTTCCTTTGGAGATTTTCCAGGCACATCCAACTGGGAAGAGACCCTGGGGTAGACCTAGAAATCACTGGAGCTACATGTCCAATCTGGCCTGGACATGAGGCCAGATTGGACATGAGTGATCCCTCAGGAAGAGCTGAAGGGTGTTGCTGGGGAGAGGGACGTCTGGAGTGTCCTTCTTAGCTTGCTGCCACCATGACCTGACCCTGGAGAAGCAGCTGATGATGACATGACATGAGATGAGATGTAAAGAAAGGACTAGCTCAGACTTAAGTTCTGCTGCCTCTTCTCTCCTTTCCTCCCATCTTCTATCTCAAAGCATCCCCTCCCCTTTTTCTCCCCAATTGTACCTGGCCAATCACCCCACTCGCTGAGCCATCCCGGTCACTGCTCCACCCTCTCTGCCAATCTGGGGAGGGCTGCAGACTACTACATGCCTTCTCCAAGCATGTGGAGTCACCAGCCACTTTTTTTCACCTGGCAGTGAGGAGTTTCAGCAGGGGGACGTAGCACATGGGAGGATCACGCTATTCCCACCAGTACCCCCTCCTCCCTGAACAGGCGTCCCGACCGACCAGAGGATGCACTAGTGCAGTGACCAGGACACATACCCACATCCGGCTTCCCCCCCGCGGACACGGCCAATTGTGTCTGTAGGGACGCCCAACCAAGCCGGAGGTAACATGGGGATTCGACCGGGGATGCCCGTGTTGGTAGGCAACGGAATAGACCGCCATGCTACCTGGATGCCCATCTTAAAGCATTTTTAACAAAAAGCTGAATATACATTTACAAGGCTCTTACAGTGCACATGTAATGCTACCTGATGCATTTCAAGGAGAATATCACATTAAAGAATGTGAGTGGTGCATTATGGGAGTGTCCTCCTGTCGGTGCCAGCTCTATTCCCGTCTGTGTTGTTCTGGAGGATTACACACAACAGAATGTGTTTTGGAACATAAGTGACACATTACCTCAGCATGTTTGTCTGTAACATTACACCTGATGTTAAGGCTGTAGGCCACCACACACGCACACACACACACACACACACACACTCACACACACACACACACAACACACACACACACACACACACACACACACACACACACACACACACACACACACACACACACACATGCATACGCAGACAGAGAAGCACACACATTGCTTTAGTGTAAACCTGCTAAAACTGCTTTGGGACACTTGCAGACAGACACCTTGTTAGTCACTTCTCCAGCCGCACAAACTCAC